>NW_019417163.1:4632-11934 GCF_000390285.2 Anoplophora glabripennis | reverse complement strand
GCACCATCTTAAATTAGAGATTTTAAGCTTTAAAAAGTGCTCTCATAAAGTTTCAATATCACGTTTACAACTATAGTTTTTGATCTATAAAGTATGGCCTAAAAAGTCAAATTTGTGATTTTTTAAAATTATTGAATATGTTGGGGTCAATATTTTTCAAATTAAATTTTTAAGATTTTTTCCATATCGCTCACTGTTTCAATCGTCATTTGAAGAGTAATCTGTGAAAGCTACAGATATTTATTTTAAAAATTAAAAGAATGACAGCTATTTTATTATTATTGTACAAAATTATAGAATGACGTAACTTTGTATACGTACTAATCGTACTATACATATATATTTTTTTTTTCTCTAGTTTAAAGACATAAAATTTTGATAGCCCGACGACTCTTCTTTCATCTACATTTTTGTGAGGTCGATTTGATAAATTAAATCAAGTTATAACAAATTTAGTGTAGCGCGCTCGAGGCCGCGCGCACTTCGAGAGCTATACTTGGGGTCCGCCCGTCTCATTTTTCGTACGTTAGAAAAAAAATTCTACAGGCCTCAATTCGCATTTTAGAAAAAAACTTTATTAACATTTTATATGTAAAATTTCCTGTTCTTTCGAATGGCGCAGTTAATTTTTTTTTTAATTATATTTTTTTATATATATTTTGCAAAATCTGTAATTTTGCAACTAATTTGTTAAATAAATAATTAAGCGTACACTCTACAGTTGGTAACTTTTTATATGTTGTTTCTGACAACTTTACAAAGCGAAAAATAAAAAGTTCTCTCTTCCCGTAATTTTTGTGAAGTCAAAATCAATCTTGACTCCACTAATTATATATTTCGAATAATTACTATCCATGTCCTTCCAGTAAGTATTTATTAAAATTGTCCCCCAGTATGCAAAAGAAACATATCACATCTTATGTTGGAACAAACCAGCAAAAAAATTCTGCCAGAGTGTGAACGTAGTTGTCTACCTGAAGATTAATAGAGGTTGAACGTGAAAAAATTATTAGTAGACCTTTTACTGCACTTTATGACTGGGAAGGGTATGTAGAATGATATTATCAAAAAAGTAACTCGAAAGAAGTGACGCTAAGTTGGCAAATTGCAAATAAGTGACAGATTTACTTGTTTTTTTCTGCACAGGAAAATCTAGTCGACCTATCGGAAAATTACTTATAGGTATTAAAGAATATGGCACGCAATGCGGTTAAATAACCGTCAATATCAAAATATGTTTTTTATTCAAGGTTTTATTCAATACTTTTATTTTGAGAGATAGGCCATTTTTACACTAGCCGACACGACACCGGCACGACAACGACAACGATGTCGGTGGATGCGTAATCTCATATACATAAATATATGGTCATGTTTTCATACTCGCCGATATATAGGTATCGTGTCGTGACAGGCTACTTCACTCGTGTCATCGCTGATTTTGTGTCGGTATCGGTGCCGGGCTGATGTCGTGCCGGTGTCGGTGTCGGTGTCGGTATACCTATCTGAAAACGCCCTAACGAGAGAGATAAAGGGGTGTCTTCCACAGACCACGAAGTTTTCTAATTAAATACGGCCTCTCGAATCGCCAATACCACTAGCGCGCGTTTTAATGATAAATTTTGATGTTCCCAATTAAACCAGACATAAATTTGAAAATCCCATATGATCTGAGTGTTTATTTTATACAGGGTGTTTCATGATGATGTGCAAATATTTTAAGGAGGTGTTTAGAAAGTAATTTTCGAGGGGGGGGGAAGGGGTCGGTACTTCCAATATATTTTTTTGATTTGAGCCCCCTGAGATAATATTCAAATCTCAAAATGGTCGAAAAAATTAGCTTTTATTTTTTTCACGAAAACGATTAATCTCAAAAATTTGAATTTTGGTACACATTAACAACTAGTAGAATTATATTTTTTGGTAGTCTTTTTTTTCTGGTTTGTCTTTGAATGAAAGAAATTAGAACCCTTTGGTTTTATTTCACTTGCAGCTTTTTTCTACGTTAGCCAATTCCAACAGGAAAAATAGTTTTTAATACTACTTACATTTCATTTACAAACCTTTTTTATTTTTCCCATTTTTTCGTATACTTAATGGTTTACGAGCAAAAAAATAAATTATTTTTCCTTGCCGATTAGGAAGTACACATAATTAGTATAACAGTTTAACAGTTATCAAAAACGATCGTCATTTTTAACATGCTTTTTGCATAAATTTTTTTTTTATTAATAGGAAAATCTAAGCAAATATGAACTAAAAATTTAATAAAAAAAAATAAAATAAAAATTTTTCGGCCCTTTTGAGATTTGAATATTTTCTCAGGAGGGGGCCCCTAAAATTACTTTTTAAACACCTCCTTAAAATATTTGCACATCATTATGAAACACCCTGTTATATGTAACAAGGTATATCTACTTATTACTTTGAACCTTTTTTAACTTACTTGTCATAATTTGATTCTAAAATTTTGATTTGTGGTTTTATTTCAGAAACTTCTTCGGCAGTATTTGCTATTTCCTTGTTTAATCGAGCACATTCCTCTTTCAATTTTTCTATTGCTTCATTGTTACCTAAAAATTATAAATTCATGAAGAATTTATTATTCATGGAGATTTTTTTTATTTTATTTAAATTATGTATGGATCATCAGTAGTATAAAGAATGAAAATACAAGATAGTAACTATCTTCCACGATACATGATACGATTCGGTATGACACAGTACAACAATCTGTTCTTTTTCTCAATTACCATAACTAGTTAATCCTACAGTAATTATCTAAATTTAGATTTTCCAAGAAATAAATAAATTTTGATATTTTTTTGGTTAAAAATCAGAATTAACTCCTGACTCATCCCATATTTTCATGTAAATTTTGATCAAGAGACACCCAATATAAGTTTTGGAGACTACTTCGATTTGAATTTTGAAAATTTGGGACCTGGTGGTTTTGGAGGTTTTATTTAAAAAGAGTTTAAATAAAATAATGCCATTGTTGTAGTACTTCCGGTTATACCGGTAGTCGCCACCTATTTGCTTATTATAAATGGAACATCCTATATATTTTTGCATATTTGGATTCTACGCGTAATTTTAGGGGAATTTTATAAAGCTTCCCTATATTCATCTCTAATGGTCTAATGGTCTTCGACCTATTTCAATTTCATATTTATTGTCGCATTTGATTGACCGAACCGCCAAAACTTGGTTTTTCTAAATTATACACCCCGTATATTTAATCAAAATCTGTTGTAAAAATTTACTCTATATCTATCTATATTACATCTCCATATACCTATCTTTTAATTTTTCTGTTTTGACGGTTTTTGTGATAAATAAAATGATCCATTTTCTTGCGAGGATGGCTATGAAATTGCTAGCAAATTTAAAAAATCAAATTAACCAACCATAACCAACCATAAGTCATCATTTGCTGTTAATGTGACAGTGGTACCTACTTACAATTAGTTAAACACTGATTTGAAAATAATGGAAAACGGTACTTATTCAAATGCTGATATTATAACTGAAAACAGCAATGATGTTGTAAAAAAGTGAAAAACTTTAATAATACGATGATAATGAAAATATAATAAACACGTTTTATAAACATAAATAAATAATTATTTGTATCTATATCTTTTTCTATATTCTATGCATACAATAAATAAATTACATATTAAATAAAAATTTCAAGATTTTATTTAAACATTATTACCAATTATTAAAACTAATACCTTTTAACAGTGGATTATGTTCCTATATCCTACCATCGATATTACTATTTACATGAATATACAGTATAACAAATGTGAGAAATTTTAAGTAGTCGTAATAGACAGAAAAGGGCTTTATAATAATCTTGATAATTGAATTCCTCTCATTTTGCTTTATCGATTAAAAAAAAATCATCAAAATCGGAGCCATAGAAGCCGAGATATTGAACGCCGAAGCGCGCGCGCTTTTTTTTAGAACGCGCGATTTCAATTTCTATAATTCATCCCCTCCCCTCGGTTTTGCGGCACAAATGGTCGGCTTGACAATATTCATTGAATTTTCATAAAAAAGCACACGTGCGATCATATTTATAAAAACACATACGGAAAGTTCTTGAAAAAACCTACCAAATTCAATTTTTATTGTTGTTACATTATACATAGTTTTGCAGCAAGCGCTTGTTGACTTTGACACTCTATATCTCGGAACTTATAGGACCGATTTGAACGTTCTTTTTTTCAAGTTAAGCGTCTTTCCGAGAACTGTTTTTTAGTACTTTGGTATATTTTCCAACCCGCAAAACCGCTTCACGAAAGTATTTGTTTATAAAGTCAAAATTTTTCTAACTTTTAAATTCGCTCCAAAAATTATTCAAAAAAAGAAAATTGATATTCTAACGATTCTATATGATTGTTACGGGGTCTAAGAATGTGCAAAAAAATCAGCGCCAATTAAAATGCCTAACTTTAACCCCAGCACTCACGTAAAAAAATAACGACATTTCGTGCTGAAATTTAGTAACAAATTGTCTCACACCAATACTATCAGACCGATTTGGATCGGGTTTTGGAATTTCGTTTTATAATCATTTAAAGTACTTACATCTACATTTTTTAGTAGAATTGGACAATTTCTTGCCCGTCAGTTTGACGCTTCCAAATTACCTCGATTTTCATCACTTTCTTACGTAGTTTTGACTATTTAGCAATAAAAATATGATATGCGCAGGTATCAAAACAATTCTATCTTGTAGCAAATTTCATAACAAACAATTTCATCAGTAATAGTAACTACATATTTAAGAAGTTATGTTGGA
Source organism: Anoplophora glabripennis (assembly GCF_000390285.2). NCBI lineage: Eukaryota > Metazoa > Arthropoda > Insecta > Coleoptera > Cerambycidae > Anoplophora > Anoplophora glabripennis. The sequence goes on along the minus strand of NW_019417163.1, from coordinate 7,118 downwards.
AAATGTTAGAAAAAACACGTCATTTTTGAGTATTTTTGCATTTTTAATTTTTTCTGCAAAAAGCACAACTTTTTTTCTTGGCGCAACCTTATATTTTCATTGTATATATTATTTTCGACCGATTTTTACTAATATCCAAGTTACGTCAAGCAACAGCCATATCTCGAAGGTTTTGAGCTTAATTCTCTTGGACTATTAATAATTGCGACATATTGTAGACAGGAGAATTAATTAGCATATTAGTTTTAGGTATAGATATAATATAGTATACTATGGATGGAATGTAGAGAAAGAGGGCACCGGACAAATTTTTTAATTATATTAGATACATCACGTTTTTTCAACCTTTATTTTATTTAGGTACTAATAAAATTCAGCTTAGTTTAAAATATAACTTCAAAATTTAACTTATAACGATGGCATAACATGGATAATTCAAAATATAGATTCTTTTTTACTTACATTTTGTACCAGCTTGAGATTCCCATAGCACTTGGTCATTTTCAGTTACAAATATATTTATTTTATTCAGAGATTGTATTATATCGCCTGACATTTTTATTATTTTAATGAATATATTTAGCAAAAGATTTTAGTGCCTAACACTCATAGATTTGACAGTTTGCATCAGCACGCGTACTTGCGAAATAAAATTAAAATCACGTCACATGTGCTGTTTTCTTTTACTCATGATTTCGGAATCATAACGCGTTACGATCCGAAATCTAGCAATCTGATTGGTTTCCATAGGATCGTATCACTTTATGAAAATCATGAGTAAAAGAAAAGGGCTATGATTTATTACTTCATTTACGAGACCAATTTTATGCTCTGCCAATGCGCTAATTGCCAAACTGGCCAAAATCAGTGGTATCTGGTTATTTTATGTTTGCATCCAGCCTAAATATGTATTTATTTTTATAATGTTTTTTTTACAAAACAGCAGTCAATTTTTATTTTCTTTTTATTGATCTTCAAAACTAAATTTGATTTATTGTTTCTGTTAGTTTTGGATTTGTAATACTTATAGGTATTGGTATTTCATTTTATATTTTCTATTTACTCTTCCTGAAGGTATCGCCATTTTTAAATAAAAACAAAATATTTGCGGGTGTTTGACAATGATAAATATGATGTCAAAATTGATAATACGCTTCGCGCTGGCATCAAAATGAATATTTCTTGAGAGTCAGCGAATTATTCTGTCTGTTAGAAACCGATTCCCAACCCCAACATTTAAATTAGTTCTGCGAACGCCAAACTTTCAATCAACGAATCAACAATTTCCAGTTTTGTTGTACGAACCAGGGAGACTAGAACGAACACTCCGAACGCTTTTAACAAAATGCGCATGCATCACTGTGTTTGCGTCAGACATTTGCTTCTGTTTCTGATTCTGACGGCTGTGTGTGTATTTACATGTTTTGTGGCTGTGTGTACGAATAAACCCATACCCACAAAACATATAATACACCCATACCTATAAGAGCAGAAGAGTAACTATATAAGAGGCTTTTATTGGATAGGGCGGATCACAGTATACTAATCAATCAGTAGGGAATCTTAAATGATTTATGAATGAATTCCGTATGGCAATTTTTAAATACCCCCACCCTAGGAAAAGTCGCTAAGAATATGGCGGATCCTTCGAGCATATACTACTGGAGGAATGCCATTGCGAAAATTGTGGCTGAGTGTGCGAGAGAAACACACAGTACCTCAGTACATGCTGTCTCACTCTAGCACGTCACGATGAAATGAATGCTCCAACCGCGGCGTGCTAGAGTGAGACAGCATGTCTGAGATACTGTCTATCTCTCAGCCACACTTTTCGCAATGGCATGCTACCTCTAGTAGTGTAGTAAACATAATCTGTCCTTTTTCCTCCTGGTTTTAATACTTTTATTATTATACATTAATTTCTGATTAATTATTATAACCCGAGGTAATATTGTTACTATGTAGTAGTGTTACACGTAAATTGAGTTTTTTTTTTATTAAGAGAAGTTTACATTTTTTGGTTAAATACAGGTTTAGTTATTTGAATTCCAGCAGAAATAATTTAGATTAGATTATATCGGTCTGAATTTTATAAATTTTGTTCAAAAACTTACGAAAGCGTATTTATTTTCTAAACATATTTTAAAATGTAAGTTTACTATAATTTTTATTTCATTATTAACTATTTACTGGGTATAGTATTACTTATAAATAAATAATCACTAATAAAATACACAAGAACAAGATAACTAAACTAAACAACTACTCGACCAACATCATAAAATAAGGTTTTTAATGCATAAAGCTGAGATATAAGAAGGTTTAAGTGAGGTTAGTTACATATACAATAATGAAAACATACTAGATTTATGAATGAAAATATGAGAACGGAAATCGTAATAACTGTCAGTCGCTAACAAAATGGTGGAAATATGGAAGACGCGGGAAACGTAACTTTCCCTACTGATTGATTAGTATACTGTGCT
>NW_019417163.1:0-4045 GCF_000390285.2 Anoplophora glabripennis | reverse complement strand
GCCTCAATGATTTGGGATCGAGGGGGATTATCCCTCTTTATCCTGCCTCATCTCGTGTAGGCCTGAACAGCCTTCGTAGGTGGGCCCCATCCGTCGTCTACCCCGACCGCAAATGCGGCCGGTGTAGGCGCTTTGTGGGACCTCTTTTTGTCCTGGCTGGTGATGTCATATTTATGTGTGGTATGGTTGGATAAGGCAGTGCGGCTATGCAGCCTGGCGATGCGCTTTGCTAAGGTGGCCCTTAGGCTAGCGCGGGAGGGGAGGGGTAAGGAGGGTATGGGGGTGCGTATGTGTGTGTGTGTGTCGTTGTCTTCGTTTCTTGATCCTGGCTGTCTCTGAAACAGAAAAGGTTAGCGGCAGGGGGGCGGTGTCGTTGGGGGGGTCACCCAGGGTCAAGAAGTTGGTGTCTAGGTCTTTTGTGTTTGTCGGCTTGCCTGAGGAGGGGATTGTCATGTCTAGCGGCTACGTCAAACCGTTTCTCCGCGTTTTGTCTTATTGTCTGTGTAGCGTTTGTGTATTGTAAGTCTCGTAATATGTCAGTGTTTCTTACGTACCAGGGCGCGTCGGTGGCCGTGCGGAGGGCTATGTTTTCCACAGCCTGTAATGACTTTAAGTGGCTTTTTGCCGCGTGACCCCACGCCGTGGAGGCGTAGGTTAGCTGCGGTTGAAGTACCACCTTGATAAGCGTTCGCTTATTCCTTAAACTGAGGGTGTTTCCACCTTGGAGTAAGGGATAGAGCCTAGCCCTGGTGGTCTTCGCTCGCGCCACCGTCTCTACGATGTGCGCTTTCCACGTCCAGTTAAGAGCGAACAGCCGAGCTGAGCGGACGTGTTTGTTTGTGAGGTGAAGTGCATTGCAACGAGCAAGATCGACCTGCCTTTATTAAGGCTACCTGTAAAGAATCCCTTTCCTTTTAATAACCGACCCAAACCCCGGCTTAAGCATAGACGCCGTCGGCATCTTTGTTACAGGTACCTGTGCCTTGGTATGCCCAGGTAAGTTTTTACTTATTTATCAGTTATTTTCATTACTTTAAAATACATTTCTTTCAAATTGCGACCCCAGACAAACAATATACCAGACAGACAAATACACCAAAAGACACGTACGCCCCCGTAAGGGGGCATCCCCACACGACTAACACTTACACACCCACCCACCCACACACACACACACACACACACACACGCGCACAATGTCGGACTCCGAAAACGAGGAGAACATATACATATACATGGACGATACAGACAGCGAAAGACCCTCTTCAAGAGTCTCCGCTTCACCAAAAAACATGACCACCACAACAGATTTATACGAACAGTTACAAACACAAAAACATGAAAACGAGACGCTAAAACAACAAATACACGAACTGACAGAACAAAACACCCGACAATACCAACAAATACTAACCATGACACAGCAAATCGTCGATTTGCAAAAAACAATTAAACTTTCGGACGAAAACACCACTAAATTACACCAAAAACTTGACAAACTCATTAACAAACAAATGACAGACAATATACCCCAGACAGGCACACACACACCCCCCCCACACACACACCCCGCACACACACGGACAGAGAAACGCAAAAAACACACGGCAGAATCCTCTAGCGAGGACGAAGCCCCAAGACATAAAAAATCAGACAAAACAAACAAAACACGAACACAAACACCAAACACGCGCCCCCCGACACCTAAACCCTCCACAAGCGCCCTACAAAACACCCCACAAAACACACAACAGACAGACAAAACCAAACAAGTCCCCCCGGTAATCTTGCGAAAGCAAGAACGGTGGACACAAGTACAAAAAATACTCACGACACTTAACATTAACTATACAAAAGCCAAATTGACTAAAGACGGTATAGCCATATACCCAAACACACCTAATGACCACAGACTATTGACAAAGACACTGACAGACAAAGGCGAGGAGTACCACACCTTCACCCTCAGCGAAGAAAAAACGCTGAGGGTGGTGATACGCGGAATACCTGCGGGTGTTTCGCCAAGTGAGGTCCAACTCGACCTCGCAAGACAAGGGTTCCCCGGCGCAATAGTGCACCGCATGGCGAGCCGTCAAAATAAACAGGAAATGCCCCTGGTCCTAGTTCAGGCCCCACAGGACCAGGAGGACATCCTGAAGGTAACCCGCTGCTGCTCGCTCGTGGTTCGAGTAGAGCTGCAGCGAAAGCAGCGGGTTGCCACACAGTGCCACCGGTGCCAGCGGTTCGGCCACGGCCAGACCCGGTGCACAGCTGAGCCAAAGTGCGTAAAATGTGGCGAAAACCACAGCACGCACGTATGCAAAAAGGCCAAAGACACGCCCGCCAGGTGTGCAAATTGCGCCGGGCCACACCCCGCCAGCTATATGGGGTGCCCTCAGTACCCCAAAGCTAAAAACACAAAAACACAAAACACAGACACACACACGACACAAAACACTACACAAACACACAGACAGCCCCTCCTACCCACCCCAAACACAACCCCAGGACGCACATACGCTGACATGACCAGAAAAACACAAAACACACAAAAACAAAAACACAACACCTCACCACACGCACACACAGACACGACACCCTCCCAACCGGGCGCGGCGGCCCTGATTGACGCAACAAAGCGTCTTCAGGACTTCTGCGTCCAGCTGACGACCATGGTGTCGAATATGCAAAAATTATTCGACTTCTAATGGCTCGTCGGCCCTCCCAACCCTCCTCGCTGAGAATTTCGTCCTGGAACCTTGACGGGTTCCGGGCCAAAAAAACGGAACTCGTGGACATCTTGAACCGTCTAAACATAGACGTTATGGCTGTCCAGGAGACCTACCTCAGCGAGGCATCCCGTACCTCCATCCCTGACTATGACATATACAGACATGACAGAAACCGTAACGGGGGTGGTGTTGCACTCATAGTAAAGAAGTGCATCGACCACTATCCGCTGCAGCGGCTCCAAACTCAAAACACAGAGGCCGTGGCGATAGCGGTGAGATCGCTACGGCATGGAGACGTTGCGGTGGTGTCCTGTTACCACCCACCCAGACTACCACTACTTGACAATGACTTAGACAAAATCCTTTCCTGGCCCCAGACAATTGCCATCGGGGACTTCAACGCGAAGTCCCCCATATGGCACAGCGGGACGACGACCACAAGAGGTCGCGTCCTGCTGAATTACCAAGACAGACACGACGACTTGACTATACTCGGACCGACAGAACCGACACATTACGGACCCGTAGGACGCCCCGACGTTATCGACATTGCCCTCTTAAAATCTATACCGTTAAATGCCCAAATATCCACCCAATACGAAGGGTCTTCCGCCCACAATCCAATATTTCTGGATCTGGGGCGAAGACAGAGATATGAAGGCACCTTCACGAGGAGGTTCACTGACTGGGAGCGTTTCCGAACAGTAATGCAAGGAAACATGGCGCTCCCAGTCATCGAAACCACCCATGATCTGGAGGCGGCAATCCTCTCCCTTGAGACTGACATTAAAAACGCCCTGACTCAGACTACGACGGAGACTATTGTCCCCCGACTGACAAACCCCCGGGGCACCCTCCCCGATGACATAAAAAACTTAATACGTGACAGACGACGTGCGAAACGGCTTGCCACCCGCACCCGCCTCCCCCGACACAGACATGACTTAAACGTACTTAACAGACGGGTGAAGGCGGCTCTGGATGAACTGGCCCAGGATAACTGGGCTAGGCACCTGGAGTCGCTGGATCCACAAGACAACAGCCTCTGGAAAACGCAGAGGGCCCTGCGACAGACCGCTCGCCGTAAAATTCCTCCTATCCACGGTAGTGTGGGGGTGGTTTACACGAACCAGGAAAAGGCCGAGCTTTCGCCGACAGCCTGGAACTGCAGTGTAGACTGCCTCAGCTGCCCGACGAAGACGAGGAGCTCGAGATAGTGGCTGAGCGCGCGGCCCGACGCGTCGACAGAGAGCCAGACAAAGACATAATCCCCCCGCAACACCTGACGAACTAAGACTGACAATACGCAGACT
>NW_019417162.1:101267-125568 GCF_000390285.2 Anoplophora glabripennis | reverse complement strand
ACCAAATATCTTCAAAGTAACTCATTTTCAAATTTCATTGTTCTATCTCGAATAACACCGGAGATATCTTAAGAAACTACTTCAGGGGCATACAATTAAGGGGGTTGTAGTTTCTCATAATTAATTATAAAATTTGTCCCAAAATTCACGGCAAGAATTAATTTTGATATAAAACAGAAGTTTTTAATTGAACATTGTAATTTTTTTATTGAAAGGAATCCACGGCCTTGTTGGCACATACGCATCCTTTTGTCGAATTTTTCCATGACCGTTTTGTATAAATGTCGCTGAATTCTGTTGATGCAGCGCTCAATTTTCTCCTTCAATGCGTGGGTAGTCGTGGGCTTGTTGGTATAAACCTTAGACTTCAAAAAAGCCCAAAGAAAAAAGTTCAACGGCGTTAAATTGAATGATCTAGGCGGTCAGTTCTAATCAAAACGGGGAATTACACGACCAGGAAATGACTCGAGCAGTAATTGAATTATTTCTCGGGCTGTGTGGCATGTGGCACCGTTTTCTTGCAACCACGTGTCGTCTACACCTATATCTTACAATTTAGGCACAAAAAACTGGATTATCATGTTGCTATAGCAGGTACCATTAACTGTTATTGCCTGNTAATCGGGTCAAACGGACACTGGATTCTGATACAGCGACCCTAAAACCGTATAGATATATTGGCTTACTTTGTTGGCAATTGATTCTCTACATTTGACCTTGAACTGACCTTAACCCAGACCTGATTGAGTCAAACGGCCACCAGATTAGGATTCAATGACCCCAAGAACGTATAGATGTGGAGGTTTACTTTGTTGGCAATTGGTTGTCTACATTTGACTTTGAACTAACCTTAACCCAGACCCGATCGGGTCAACCGGACACCGGATTCGAATTTAGCGACCCCAAAAACGTGCAGATATGTAGGTTCACTTTGTTGGTATTTGATTATCTACATTTTACCTTGAATTGATCATAACCCAGTGCTACTTCCATTTTTTTTGTGGGGCTGTTTTTTCCCATTAATTAAATTAATAATTTAATTTATAAAGTTCAATGTTAGAGCGGATTTCGCTCAATCCAAGACGCCTCTGATTAAAATTAAGAAATTACTTTTTTACCAAATATCTTCAACATAACTCATTTTCAAATTTCATTGTTCTATCTCGAATAACACCGGAGATATCTTAAGAAACTACTTCAGGGGCATACAATTAAGGGGGTTGTAGTTTCTCATAATTAATTATAAAATTTGTCCCAAAATTCACGGCAAGAACTAATTTTGATATAAAACAGAAGTTTTTAATTGAACATTGTAATTTTTTTATTGAAAAGAATCCACGGCCTTGTTGGCACATACGCATCCTTTTGTCGAATTTTTCCATGACCGTTTTGCATAAATGTCGCTGAATTCTATTGATGCAGCGCTCAATTTTCTACTTCAATGCGTGGGTAGTCGTGAGCTTGTTGGTATAAACCTTAGACTTCAAAAAAGCCCAAAGAAAAAAGTTCAACGGCGTTAAATTGAATGATCTAGGCGGTCAGTTCTAATCAAAACGGGGAATTACACGACCAGGAAATGACTCGAGCAGTAATTGAATTATTTCTCGGGCTGTGTGGCATGTGGCACCGTTTTCTTGCAACCACGTGTCGTCTACACCTATATCTTACAATTTAGGCACAAAAAACTGGATTATCATGTTGCTATAGCAGGTACCATTAACTGTTATTGCCTGACGACCCGCATTTTCGAAGAAGAATGGTCCGATGATGCCGTCATCCCAAAAACCGAAACAAACAATGACATGTGTGGATGCATTATTTGTTTGTCAACAATCACTCGTGGATTTTCTGAACCACAAATGTGACAATTTTATCATTTAAATATGCAATTAAGATGAAAATAAGCCTCATCGTTGAAGAAGATTCTGTTCGAAGAATTAGCATTTACTTGTTCCATAACCCACTCAACGAACTCTCTTCGCGCAGCGTGGTCAGTAGGTTTCACTTCTTGAGTCAATTGAACTTTGTAAGCATGAAGATGTAAACCTTCCGTGAAAATGCCCTGTAGAGAGCTTCTCGAAATGTCTTGGCCACGGTGCCGAATAGATGTTCCTAGACTCTCAGCAACACTCTCACGAACTGCTTCGATGTTTTGTGTTGAACGAGTTCTCTCTCTCCATTATTAATAACTGAACTGTCAGCCGTCACGCTGTTTTTTTTTTGTTCGTTCGCAACGACAATGGCGCGAAATTTAAATCTTGCATAAATTTCGGGACACCCAATAGAATACGCTGTTAAATTGCGAACTAATTTCTGGTATAAAAAAGTATAAAAAATATGGATATGCGCTTAACTCCATATTTTCGAATATTTCTATATCACGACTTAATTGCTGACATTATAGACAATATCCCACTGGCCATTAAAAGGGCCATAAATCAAACTGTGGGTAATATTTACTGATTCTGCAACTTTACCGGATTTAACGATAAAACGATTTATATTATTGGCTCTTTCATTGTTGGAAAACTTTCCGCAGTACTCTGCTAAAACAAATGGTAAGTAGCGGGGTAAATATCATTATTACCTCTTTGTTTCTTTTGTTTTCTGTAAAACTGCAACGAATTATAGATAGCGTGGGTAAAATTACCTCGCAAAAAGTTCAAACCGTGAAAATAAATGGGTATTACTTAAAATACGATTGCAAACGGGTTTGTAATATTACCGAGTTCATAAAAATTAACAAAGATTTCACGGTTTGTTTTTAATTTCATCAAAAAAATATTTTCACTTATCACGACATTTTTATGTGAAATAACTGGAATTGAAACCATAAAAAATGTCATAGCCACTATGTTGTTCATTTGCTGTTAGCAAATATAGTATGAAATGTCAAAAATATATAAGCATGTTGCAAAAATACTAGAGAAAATATTCTTTATGCAATTTAGAAATAAATTGTAATAAATCATTACTTTCCTCGAGAGATAAATAAAGATCTAATTGTTGGGAAACACTTTAACACCCTGTATATCCCTTGAAAAAAAAGTGTCAGAGGCTTTATTTGTAGGAATTAATTTCTTTTGAGAAAGTAGTACTGGCAAAGCTTGTGTGTTTGTCAGTCACTCTGTATATATGTTTTTTCAAATTTGTCAAGAATACATGTGTAAACACACGCCCATATTTATTTTACAGAATAAGAAGGAAGAATATCGTTTTTGGGATATATGGTGTTAAAATTTAAAAAAATATATAGGTATATATATGTAAATATCTTCTAAATAAATGAAGATATTTAAACCAAATTTTATATGTACGATATACGAATAAAGTGTCAGTCAATGTGAACAAATTAAGTCTCAGCTAAAACCAGGCGTAGATAAAAGTTTCCCTGGTTATATTTTGCTGCAAAATTATGGCACGCCACTGGAAAAAGGTATATTTTCATCATTTTTGAAAGGAAAATGCTATCTCCATTATTTTGTGTAGCTGTTGCGGTTTTTACACAAATTAATAATTTGTTAAGATGATGCGTTTAGAAAAATGTAAATTTATTTAAATAATTTTGCAGAATATGTTCAAAATGGTGTCCCTGCGCCTCAGTACTCTTTATAATACGTCTTATCACAGATTAATCTTCTGATACCTTTTTGATTATGTAAATATTTTAATAAAAAAAAAATTCTTGTCAAAATGACTTTTATTTTGACTACTTACATATTGTTATGAAATACCTTGTATCAATCTAAATTTACCTAAACGTATAGTCTTTACAAATCGCTAATTTACAACAAAGTATTAAAATCTATGCAAAAAAGTCAAGGGATCATTTTTGTTGAGTTGAGTTGATTTGCAATTAAAAAATGAAAACACCTTTTTCCATTGCTCCGTCATATTTTTAAAGAAAATGTAACCTGTACATCTCAATTCTACGCCACTGGTTTGAGCTGCCATTTAATTTTCCTCGTCAAGTGCCATTTTATTTAGATATTTTAATTTTTTTTTAGCTGTACCTTAAGGAAATTATAAATTTCTATACCAATGATTTTTTAAACTTTTAGCACATTTCGTCGTATTAAAAACTGTTTTTTGTAGAACGAATAATTTTACAGTTAATTTCGATATTCTTAATTATGTTGTAATTTCGTTTTCAAATGAAAAAAATCAGAACTCTGGAACGACTCATTCTTCAAATATAGGGTGATCCAAAAAAAAATTGGGAACAGATGCGGCATGAGAAATGGAGTCAATATCGTAAAAAAAATTCGTAAAATCCTTATAATTTCCGAGAAAAAATTATTAAAGTTGTAGTACTTTCATCCATTACATAGCTGGACAACTGTAGTCTCTAGCGTCATTCGCAATACGCGTGAGAGCCATATGGCGTCAGCGACTCCGGATACTGAAATCCAATTTTACAATCATCGTTGCGATACTGTTTACAATACTCTTTTAGTAGTTAGTGTCGAAAAATGGCTTGTGTGTATAGCAACTCGAAGTTGATGGATATCGTTTTAATTTACGGCGAAGCAAGACAACATTTACATTATGGTGAAGCATTTGTGTTAAGGTGAAGCAAGGCAACATTTGTGTTAGTTCGTAGAAACTGAGTAAGACGGACCCAAATATATAATAAAATAGGTGCTATAAAATTATAATAATTTCTTTTGTTGCGAAATTTTTTCAAGTTTTTGTACGTTTTTATCACACTTTGCCGCCATGCCGGTCGAATTGTGCGAGGAATTATTTTTAAATCATTTTCGAACTGCCCTTTTTGATTTTTTCTTTACAGAATTGTATTTGTAAGAGTCTCCTGTACATCCAAAAAAATTTTTTTGGGTAAGTTCTGAATCACCCTGTATAATGTTATTCCTACCCAATGTTTTCAATTTACTGATCGCTACTTAGGGGGTTAAGGGTAAAGCACTCTTGTCAGTCTAGGAACAAAAAAAATAATAGACCAAATTTCTGCACTTTTTAGGTGAAAAAGCTATACTTGGATGTTATGGATTTAACGAATCGTTTTTGAGATAAACACGTTTAACGATAAAAATACCATATTATTTCCGACGTACCTACCTACCTTAATAGTAGTGAAAAAATATGTGAAAAAATACAATTATTTCTTTATGAAGAAAAATAAATTCATAATAACAAATAGCATATTATATTATCTAGTTATTTTCTTGCATAAATAACTAATTTTTGTTTTCACCTATTTATTACTACAGAGATACCAGATACGACAAAAATAGTAGGGTGTGTTCAACATTGAACGTATTTATCTCGAAAACGATTCAATAAAATGTATACTTAATACAAAAACACCTATTAGATTAAAAAAACAATTTGCATTAGTATATTCAGCGTTTTGACACTATTGTTTCAAATAATATTAATATATTAATATAATAGCGCAGCTGCTCTCAGTCATCTCCTCTCCCATTCTGCCGAGAAATTCCAGTGACCACGGTACCTTTCTTGATTTTTCTTTCATTAAGCTTTTATCTGCCGAAAATGCACTAAACGGATATTGAAAGTACTTGTAGTTAGCTATAAAAACATATTTTTTTCTCGACTTCACGATTACGTGAAGATATAAATTATTATTAATTTTACGCTTCTATATCTCAGAATTCAAACAGTAGAATGCTGTCGTATTTAGCTAAAAAGCAAGGGTTACTACGTAGTTTTTATGTGTGCAAGATTTTGTCGACTGCATAGAAAATTCCCTGGGCAATAAATTGTTTATAGAGTAAAATTTTGAAAATTAAAAAAAGTCTAAATGGTTATAAAAGTGTAAAAATAGGTATTTTTTAGTATTGATCATTGTTTATTATCACAACAAGTATCTCTAAAAAAATTGTGTGCCCTTTCTAAACCTTAATTTAAACCCACGGTACGCGATAAACTTTTGAAATTTTCTTAATTAACAATCCTGTCAATCGAAAACCACGCTATCGATCGTTTACGTATACGTATGACTTTCTATTATTTTTCGCCTATTGTTAATGCAAAATTCACCTTTCTTGATTCGCAGTTGTTATAACTTTATAGAAAATCGTCAAATAAACAAAAAATAAACAATGACTTTTTTATTTAGGGCTTACTTTCAATGTTACAGGGAAAAATATGTCGAGAAAATGGGTAATTTTTCATTCTTTTTGTATGTTTGTTGTTCCCTTGAATTTAGCAATGGTTTTTTGGAATAGGCAAACTCGGATTCTTATTCTACATAATATTTGGGATTTTTCTGTACGACAAAATAGATTACTTCAAACACAAACGCCAAAGCCTACTTTTACTGCCCTATCGCCTGGACTATTAAGAGAACAACAAGAATACAGGATATTTCTTTGAATAATTACATTATTCAATAGTTTCGTTATAACAGGTATGTATTTGTTATTAATTATATTCAGACATACCATTTTTGATAATTATTTATTACTGTCTGTTTACTGGGAATGACTGGTATAATTCAGTGCTAGTTGAGGCAAATAGCCCAAAGCGTAGATATCTTTTGCACATCTAGATTTCTGATATCGAAGAACATTGTTTGGCGTCATTTAAAAAATAAATAATTTGTTTAGTTTTAAAGTGAAAAATACTACAATAAATAATAACAGAATATGTTTTTTTGAAAAGAAATCCAAGTACACGTTTTTCACTTAAGAAAGTAGGAATACGACGATAAAATTAAAAAGTAACCCAGGTATAACTTTTTCTGGCATCGAAGACTGCCGAGAGCGCTTTGCTTTCAGGCTTCCAAAGCAGTTATCAGTAAATTGAATAAATTTGTAGAATAGCTTGAAATAATAAAACAAAAAAGTTAAACGAGAAATTGATTTTCAACTTTCAACTTTAAAAACTAATAACAGAGTAATGCCGAATAAAAAAAAATAAAATTTTGCAAGTCTTACTCAAATCCGACAGATGGCCCATCATTTCCTGCATATGACAAAATATTCTATAAAAACGGTCCTTCAGTTTTAACATTATGTAACATTACACCTTGTAAATATTGCATTCATTTCTACGACGATGCTTTGTTATAAATTTCTAACACGACTTCTGATTTTTCTTCTCTTTTATTTCATTTTTCTATTTTGCTTTACACAGTGTGTCCCTGGATGGGGTGCCGCACTCTTGTAAACATTTTTATCGTTGATTTTTCGAGAAAAAGTTATTCCTGACAAAAAGTTTTGCTTATCTTGGGAAGCCATCAAATATGTAATAAAACCTACAGGACGTCCAAAAAATTTCAAAAGGTAAAATTTTCACTAAGCAGTGCCTTTAATTTTCGTAACTGTATTTAATAAAGTTGTTCGAGAACTCAAGAAATGCTTAAATACAGGGTTTAGTCAAAAAAGAAGAATAACCACATTTTGTAAATAAGAAGACGCAAATTTTATCAATCTTACTTAAAGAAGACAAAAATTGTAAAAAATAAGTACTTAAAATTTCAAATATTTATGATTTTTCCTGTAACTTCACTGTCAAAAAATATTTAGTGATAAAATTTGAGGAATTTATTCCAAAACACATGCGTAGTTATTGGGGGAGTAGGCGACCTTTTTTGAAAAAAAATCGTACGCCACTGGTTTTTTAAATAATTTTAAATGGTTTTAAAATGTACAATCAATTTGTGGCAGTAAATTATTCTTGTAAAGTATTCGTAAAATTTAATGATCCTTAGATAATTGGGAAATTAAATAAGAAGATACTTACGTACATACGTTGCTATTTATCATTTTCTAATATTTTTGAGAGATTTCAAAACACTATAGAACGCCACTGTTTTAAGTGTTGCAAAAAGTTTGTTATTTTTCATATACCTAACTAAAAATAGATTTTAATAAAAAAAATATAGGGTAATCAATTAATTTCAACAGCAAAATACCAGTACCATAGGTGGCAAGTCGTTGCTAGGAAACAGTCATAATATTGTGTATTGTATTTATTGTTACACATTTAGCAGTCAATAGAGCAACGCAGGTACTTAAGTATCTTCTTATTTGATTTCCCGATTATCTAAAAACCAGTAAATTTTACGAATACCTTACAAGAATACTTTATTTCCACAAATTGATTGTACATTTTAAAAACATTGAAAATTATTTAAAAAACCAGTGGCGTACGATTTTTTTTCAAGAAAGGTCCCCTACTTCCCCAATAGCTACGCCACTGGAGTGTATTTTGGGATAAGTTATCGATGAAAAAATAGTCCCTACTAAAAAATGTCATCCCCCAAATTGTATCTCTCAATCTTTTATGCCAGTGACGTTACAGGAAAAATAATATAAATATTTGAAAAATTTAACACCCTGTATCTCCGTAGGGAAGCGTCCTATCGAAAATTTTTATATATTATATTTTTAAATGATCATTTTCATAGGTAGATCACGCCATTAAAGTTGGCAAAAATTATCATTAACGCCCTGTATAATATAAAAATAGCTTGGTAGAAGAATTAATTAGAACTAATTAAAAAATAGAAATTACAAATTAGAAATGAAATTAACAACAACAATGTCTTGTACAGAGTTCATAACTACAACAGTAGCAGCATCGTTATCATTGTATTTTTTTTTATATTTTTAATATTCTTTACATCACCAGTGGTATCGAGTTTTTAAAATTAGGCTGCGAAATGCTCTACGAGTTACAGTTACATTTGGATACTTTTCAATAAAAATTTGTACTGCATATTGATATGAAACATTACCGATTCCATAACATTTCACAAGATAAATTCTTTGTTCCAGGGTTAACATTATTAATAAAAATTATTAGGTGGGCAATTAATAAAAATAAAATGTTGACTTTGACATTGATAAAGGAATATCATTGGTAATTATATGATATATGGTATATGGTAATAGTTCAAAATTCCGGTGTCATTTTATTTGCAAAATGTGATTATTATTCTACTGATTATTATGTCTTAAAAAGCAAGGTACTAAGGAACTACAACGTTGATGGGTTTTTATTGCAGGAATTGTTCAAATGGTATTCAGAAAGAAAAAACCGCGGAGTGCTATTAAATTAGAGGGTGGAAACTGGAGATAGGGGTGAAAATGCAACCCTTACGGTTTTTTGAGTATGTCTCGAAAACGAAGCAAAATTTGAGGGTATTGCATAGGAAACATTTTGCAGATAATGAGATTTTCTATCGGTTTTCTATCGGTGTTAAAAAAAGAGTGTAAAATATTTCAGGAGGTAATAGTATGAACTAAAATAAGCAGAAAAGTCTTAATAAACATGGGTCCGCAAAGTAACGGTTGCGGAGATATGGACGTTTTTTAAACATTTTATTTTATTTGGAATAAACCGACAAAGGAAGCTTTTAACAAACAATAAACAAAGTTACAGAAGATGTTCAAAGTGCCCTCCGTCCATTTTCAAACAGGCACGACATCCTCGTCTCAACGATATTCGAACTCTTTCGAAAACACCCTCCTTGGTTTGGATTTCTTGACACTTTTGATTAATCCGTAGCTGCAGCTCTTCCAGGCTATTTACAGGAGTACAATACACTAATGTCTTCAAATATCCCCAAACAAAGAAATCTAGAGGATTCAGAAGATCAGGCGATCTTGGAGGCCATAAAACAGGTCCGGCCCTTCCTACCCATCTATGTGGAAAAGTTTGGTGTAAATGCTCTCTAACGGCCATGGAAAAATGAGCTGGAGCACCATCATCCTGGAACCACATTTGTTGCCTCTGATTCAAAGGAATGTCTTCCAAAAACTCATACAGTGTGTTCTGCAGAAAGTTGAGGTAAGCAGCGCCTGTTAATCGGTTTGGAAAACAACAGGACCTAGAAACCTGTCACCTACAATACCCATCCAAATGTTTAATGAAAAACGTGCCTGATGTCTAGATTCTATTAGAGCATGAGGATTTTCGTCGGCCCAAATATGCGTATTGTGAAAATTAAACACTCCATTTCTTGTGAACCCGGCCTCATCAGTAAAAAGAATGTTTGCAAGAAAATGAGGGTCTTCAGCATCATGACGTAGAAACCAGCGGCAAAAAACCAAACGTGCTTGATGATAATTTATTGGATTTAAGACCTGTACTCGTTGCACACGGTATGGATAAAGCAGTTGCTCGTAAAGGATTCTCCAAACAAGAGGACCACTAATTCCTACCTCGGCTGATATTCTCCGCACACTCGTACCTGGATTCTGCTCTACCAGTGCTAGAATTTCTTCTTCTGCTCTAGGAGTAGATACCGACCTTGGTCTTCCGGATAAATGGCACTGTTTGCTCAAGGAACCGGTATCACGCAATCTTTGGTGAATTCTTCCAAACATGCGTTGTGAAGGAATCTGGCGATTTGGATAAGCGTCAACATAAAGACGTCGCGCTTCGGTGGCGTTCCCATTAGCACGACCATACATGAAATGCATGTCTGTTAATTCTGCGTTACGAGTAACCAGCCATAGCGAAAGAAAACTTGTGCACTGAGAACAACTATCAAATACGTACTGTTTATTTCACTAAACATCAACCAACTATTATAAGAAAATACACAACGTTTTTGCAAAATAAAAAAGGGGCTAAAAAACATAAAACATTCCATATCTGCGCAACCGTTACTTTGCGGACCCATGTTTATTGAGACTTTTCTGCTTATTTTGGTTCATACTATTACCTCCTTAAATATTTTACACTCTTTTTTTAACACCCTGAATATTAAGAACAATTTAACAAAAAAATGCAAAAAATTCAATTTTTTGTTTTATTTTACTTTTATGCAAATAACTTTTTCTGAGCAGAGATAGGTATAGGCATTGCTTCATAGAAGAAAATATATATAAAATTTCCTTCAAAACTAGAGCTTGTAGAGTATTTTTGGATGAAAATTTACTGGCCGCTTAAACTTAGTCAATTTTTCGATTTTTGTCGCGTTTACCCTTATACGTTTTAATTTTCATTTTTTGCAAAAATAAAGAAGGAAATAAGACGTTCAAGGATTTTCATTGTACTTAAATTCTCAAGTTTTTACTAAATTATTTTATTAAAAAAAAAATTCAAAAATTTTTTTTTTTTTGTTTCTTCAGAATTGATTATTAACGATTTTTTGCATAAAATTTTTCTTTTACATTTTTTGAAGAAGCCATTTCGGTGAGAAATTTAATTCTCTACAAAATTTTTCCTATGAACTATACCGAAATTTTGCTTCGTTTTCGTGCTTTATTTTTAACAAACTGCAAAAGTGCTTTTTCCCACCTATCTTCAATTCCAACCCTCTAATTTATTAGCATCCCGCAGTTTGTTCATTTTTAATGACCCTTCGAACAAGTCATGTGATGAAAATCCTTGAACGAATCCTTCCCTTTTTGCAAAAATGAGAATTAAAACGTATAAGGGTAAACGCGACGAAAATGAAAAAATTGACTAAGTTTGAGAGGCCATATATCAGTCAATTTTCATCCAAAAGTACTCTACAACCTCTTGTTTTGAAGGAAATTTTATCTACTTTTTTTTTCTATGAAGCATTGCCTATACCTATTTTTACTCAAAAAAAAAAAAAAACTTGAGGCAAAAAAGTAAAAAAATCAGAAAATCGAATTTTTTGCTTTTTTCAAATTGTTTATTAACGATTTTTTTACATACAAATTTTCCTTTTAAATTTTTTAAATAAGCTGTTTCCATGGGAAATTCAATTCTCTAAATAATTTTTCCTGTGAACTATAGCGAAATTTTGCTTCGTTTTCGAGCTACAATTATTAAAAAACTGAAAGGGGTGCATGTTCACCCCTATCTCCAATTTTCACCCTCTAATTTAATAGCACTCCGCGGCTTTTTCATTCTAAACAACCATTTGAACGATTCATGTAATAAAAACCCATCAACGTTGTAGTTCCATACCGTATGACATAATCAATAACCTATATTGTTATTTTCTGACTAAACCCCGTATTTAAGCATTTCTTGAGTTCTCGAACAACTCGTTAAATACAGTTCTTAACGAAAACAAAAATTAAATGTACTTTGCTTAGGGAAAATTTCACCTTGTGGAATTTTTTGGACGCCCTGTTTTAAACATTTTTTTACATTACCCCACGTTCATCCCAATTTTTTATTTTCATTTTGTCAATAAAACTGACTATTATACACCACGTTACATTTCCTAGAACCAAAAAATTACAAAAAAAACACCAGTAACTAATATGAACCAAACAACTCATTATCTCCTTTCCGATAACGGTGATAAAGTAGAAGATAACGCACCTCTCCTAGCCAAAAAATCCACCAACTAGCCACCCAGGGGCCTCATCCCCCTGAAAAAACACACGAAAATCTGTCCGATCCCCGATACGGACCCGACCCCTCGCCCAAAATCGAGTCGTCGGGATTTTCAAAAACAAAACGCGACCGACGCAAGTTTCGCGCTCGCAGTAGGCTGATGGAACGTTGTGGCGCGATACGCGACGCTGTACTGACGGAGCGTCGCCGGCGTCGCGGCGGCCACGTGAGACGCGGGGCGCCCTACCGTACCGGCAGGCACAGCCGCTGATGGGGTCGGATGCAAAAAATTTACGGTGAGGTTTTATCTTGTGAACGCCGGGTAATAAAAAGTGTGGTAAAAAGATATTGAAATGGGGCGCCTAAATGTAAGTTGAAACATTACACAAAAAATTATATGCTACAGCGGTTTCGCGCTTGTTTTTTTTCTAGAGGGGGGGGGGGGTAATTTTAGTTGCTTGAAAAGTTTACCGTGATATCAAGTCGTCAACATTCAAATATTTAGGCAAGTTATTGACCAGAGAAAGGGTAGGCAACCAACAAAGCACGTATGTTACAAGGACGTTCAGCAAAGTTGATATACAGGGTGTTTCTGAAATAAGTGCGTTCCTTGAAAAGGGTGATAGAGAGCACGAAAATAAGCAAGTTTTATTAAGCTACTGAAACATTACGTTTTAAATTGAAAACAAATTTTCACATTAAGGTTTAAACAAATTTAAAGCCGTCCCTGGTGCGGCAATCAGCCTCTGATATCGAAGCTGCCGCGCGCCACAGTGCGAAAGTGCTAATGGCGGTTTTGACAGTAAATTTTGTGTTCGAAAATGCTGAAATTTATTCAAATCTCGCTTAAAAGTAACACAAAAATTAAACGAATAATTAAATTACTTACCAAATCCGGATCTTGTGCTATTTAATGTCGAAACCACTGGCAAAATTCCACACGGGCTGAAAATCATTGTCATTGAATGCCTTTGTGCATGATAAAGGTGCAATAATTGTTCTCGTAGAACACACCACACAGTACTGTTAGTTTTATACCCTGACTAAGTAATATTGCAACACACAACGCACGTGCACAAGATGCACACTGTATAGAGGAGTATCCCAGGTTTAAAGTCACAAACTTAAAGTACGGAAAATACAACACTTGTAACTGATTTTGGAACATCCTATCCAACCATGTAAAATATATCTCACTTCATAAACGATATTCACAACTGTTGATGTCGCGGGAAATAACTACTCTACGAGCTACGTGCCCCGACTAGTATTGAATTATATCAGCAATATACAGTAAACACCCAGTAAATCATAATTATATAGTGCTACGAAAAAAAAATGGTCTGGACCAAATACCAGATCAGTGATGGTGTAAATCAGGCCACCCAGAATTAGCATGGTAAATTTTATCAGTGCACTATCAGCGTTGCCAGTTGTTACCATTTTAAAACAACTGTTAGAAAGCGACAATGGAAAAGAATTTAGTAAAACGTATCTCTTTTGGATGACTTGGGGAGGTGATACATTAAAGTCAACATATCTTTTTGAAATCAATGTGGACGAACCGCCGAACATTAAAAAAATTTCTATCGTTTCAAAAAAAAAATTATTTTTTTTAAATGAACTAATATTGGTACTTGGATACGTAACTAATTGTAAATAAAACTAATTTGTGTTTCAAAATATTTTTTTGCCGTTTTTTACGTACAAAAAAATAAATTAAAATACTAATTCGATTCAAATGAAATACAGTACTCGCCTAAAGTATGGAAAAAATTTAGTAAAAACGAAACAAATTTTTCGATAGGTCAATTTTTAATTTAAAAAATATATATTTTAGCATAAAAGGCGATTTTCAACCGTCATTTGTTTTTAAGTAATGACGTCATCAACATTTTTTTAAATAGCATCCCCCTATTTTTTTTTCTTGATTCTGAAAGATTGTTTCATTGTAGATCCGACAGTATTAAAATGTTGCCATCTTACATAAGAAAGTTTTCGAGTAAATGACGATGGAATATTAGAAAACGTAAATTTTATTCATTAAAAAAATAACAATTCCTATGTCAAGTAAATACAATTAATTCAGTTTTCTACCTAAATTAAGTGTTCGAATTGCCACCCACCGACTTTTTGACAATACGCAAGTCTGTGTAGAAATTCTTCTTGCACATTATGAATTATTTCTGGGGTAACTCTGTGTATTTCATCTATAATACAATTTTGGAGTTCTTCTAAATTATGTGGTCTATTAACGTACAGTTTGGACTTTAAGTAGCCCCATAAGAAATAGTCCAGGGGTGTAAGATCTGGGGATCTCGCGGGACTTTCTATCGGTCCTCGTCTGCCGATTCACCTCCTAGAAAAACAATTGTCCAGAAAATGTCGAACAGGGCGCGCATAGTGCGGAGGTGCATCGTCTTGCTGAAACCATATGGTATCATCAGGAATATCAGGGTCATTATCGTTAAGAAAAATTACTGCAAGCGCTGGAACAAGGTCATTTTGTAAAAACTCTAAATATCTTTCTCCTGTAAGGGTTCCTTAAAAGAAGAAAGGCCCTACTATTATGTTGTCAACTATTCCAGCCCATACATTTAATTTCTGTGGGTGTTGGGTATGTGTCTCTACCATCCAATGAAGATTTTCCCGACTCCAATACCTGCAAGTTTGACGGTTCACTGTACCTTTGAGACAAAACTTGGTCTCGTCTGAAAAAAGTATTTGCCGGTGTAAATCTCTATTTACTTGACATAAATCCATCATAATTTCACAAAAGTGTAAGCGACGGACGGGATCGTCTTCATTGAGTTCCTGCACAAGTTGAATTTTGTAGGGTTGATATTTTTCCTTTCTCAGGATATGTAGCACTGTGGTCTGACTAATTTCATTGTTTAATGCAACCAATCGTGAAGTATTATGAGGACTATCTACCATACTTATCAAAATGTTCTGTTTGTGATCTTCACTAATGCTTGGACGTCCAAATTTTGGAATATCTACAACATTGCCAGTTTCTCTGAATTTAGATTCTGTCTTACTGACTGTTTTTCATTAAATAATTTGCAAACTTCCTGCTGCGTTCTAGTCTTATCCCCGCATCCGATAAGAATTAAAATTTCATTCTTTGTGTGACAGTTAAATGTGCCATAATACTTTAAATTCAACAATAATTTTTATATCGCTTACAATACTTAGAGAGTCGGTATGACAGTGACACTTTGTAAAGATTTCCACCTACGTGATCCATAAAAAACTTCAGGCATTTCGAAAAACTAAATTTGATAATGTTTTTGCTTTATTTTAATTGATTTTGTTTTTTTAACATTCAATCGTCATTTACTTGAAAACTTTCCCATGTAAGATGGCAACATTTTAATATTGTCGGATCGACAATGAATCGATCTGTCAGAATCAAGAAAAAAATAGGGTTTGCTATTTAAAAAAAATGTCGATGACGTCATTACTCGAAAACAATTGACGGTTGAAAATCGCCTTTTATGCTAAAATATGTATTTTTTAAATTAAAAATCGACCTGTTCGAGGATTTTTCCCAAAAAAATTTGTTTCGTTTTTACTGAATTTATTCCATACTTTAGGCGCGTACTGTATATTTTTTAAGTTTCAAGTTTCTACAAACAATTACCCGTTATTATTTTTTTAAGCAATCTATTTTACTTGAACTATACTACACTATGTAAGGTAGATAGGGATGCATTTAGGAAAGTGAAAACAGGTAATATTAAATAGTTAGAAAATTCTAAACAAAATACGGTATGCTTGTACTCTCTTTTCTCAGTCATTTCAGCAACTAGTGATATTAAATTCATCCAAAGTAAACAAAATAACAACAAAATTATTACATGAACAGTAAATTTAAGCAGAATTCGATCCTGTTCCGAATGCTTACGAAGGGCAACGGAGGTTAGCCACAAGATTTCAAGTATGCCATATGCTGTAAAAATCAGGTGAGTAAACAGATTATTTGCTTATTATGTTTCCTTTATGTTCAATTCAATAAAAGTAATACACCAAAGAATCAACTTCACAGAGGGTGGTGTGGAAATTTGCTTTTTAACAAAATTGGGTCTTTAATAACCTTTCCTTTCAATTATGAGATTTGACAACAATGCATACCGCAGTTCACAAGTGTGTATGCGCGGCGAGTAACGCGCTCCATTTTTGAGGTCGCACTAGCTTGTCCAAAGGAACAGGGGGTATGAAAATTTCTAAAAAAGGTTAAAAAAAATCTATTTTCACGACGAAATTTGAGAAAACAAACTTATGATATTTTTTTCTAAAGATCAAAGGTAGCCTCCGTATAAATATGACCCCCATTGTAAGTTGCAATTTCTATTTTCAAATACAAAAGTAGGCTTTGGCGTTTGTGTTTGAAGTCATATATTTTGTTGTACAAAAAATCCCAAATATTATGTAGAATAAGAATCCAAGTTTGCCTATTCCAAAAACCATTGCTAAAATCAGAGGACCAACAAATATACAAAAAGAACAAAAAATTACCTGTTTTTCGACATATTTTTCCCACATTGAAACTACGCCCTAAATCAAAAAAGTAATTGTTTATTTTTTGTTTAATTGACGATTTTCTATAAAGTTACCACAACTGCGAATTAAGACAGTTGAATTTTGCATTAACAATGGACGAAAAATAGTAGAAAATCATATGTATTTGGAGTAATTTTTAAAATAAGTAAATATTTATAAATATTTATGAAACTTTGTGTACAAATAGTAAAACATACGTCAGTTGTACCCTAAAAATTTTACAACGATCGATAGCGTGGATTTCGATTGACAGGATTGTTAATTAAAAAAAATTAAGAAAGTTTATTGCGTACCGTGAGTTTAAATTAAGGTTTAGAAAGGGCACACAATTTTTTAGAGATACTTGTTGTCATAACAACAATGATCAATACTAAAAATACCTATTTATACACTTTTATAACCATTTAGAATTTTTTTTAATTTTTCAACATTTTACTCTATAAACAATTATTTATTGGCCAGGGAATTTTCTATACAATCGACAAAATCTTGCACACATAAAAGGTACGTCGTAACTTCTTGCTTTTTAGCCAAATACGACAGCATTCTACTGTGTGGATTCTGAGATATAGAAGCGTAAAGTTAATAATAAATTTATAGCTTACGTAATCGTACATCGATGAGCTTGATGAAGTCGACATAAATGCCGAAAAGGAAGATTTTCAAATACCTTCCACAAGCGATGATGAGATTGATGTTGAAGATAATAATGATGATGAGGAGGCAGATAGCCACGAGAATTGTATGAATCCTTTTAAAAAAGCGAGGCTCGAATTGTAAGATATGTACATAATTTTTATCTATTGTAATATAATCAAATTATTCGAATTTATCGATTTTTATATCCCATTTTTCCTCTTACTAACAACTTCCTCCTGTCATTAATTTAACTGAGAGTTTTGTTATACTTCAATGCATTAAGAGAGAGATTTTTAAAATAAGAAATTATATACAGGGCTGGAAAATCCACATGGTCCATCTGCCTTTACATGAGAGCGACAAAGTAAAGTAAAGAAATCCGTGCGATAGACAAGGATGGCTATAGTGAAGACGTTTCATAATCTGAATAGTCACCGCCCGTTTCGGGTTAGAAGTGGGAGGGACTATTCAGATTATGAAACGTCTTCAATGTAACCATCCTTGTCTATCGCACGGATTTCTATGACTTACTTTATCGCTCTCACGTAACGGCCGGTGTACCATGAGGACTTTCCGAACCTGTATACAGGCTGTTACAGATTCGCTTCTCACTACAGGGATCTCGGAAACGGTAAGAGAAACGAAGTAGTTCAAATGGGAGCAAAGTTGCGTAATCAGGGGACCAACATTATGCCTCTAAATAATCAAGGCTGACATGATCAGTTTTCGAAATATTTGAAAATAAACGAAATTTTGGAAATCCGTTTTTGTTTAATTTCAGCCTTGTTTGAAGTGATACTGATTATTGTATGTAACGTTTCGTCTCTCCAGGACCATCATCAACTTCATTTTTTTAAATACGACAGTAGAAATTTTATTACATTTTTTGACCGTCAATAATGTATTGCCTCAGCCCGAACCAGATTCAGATGTTTTGTCTCGAAAAATTCATCTTCAGTGTATTCGTTCCTTTATCTAAATTTTTTATTTAGATTTCTTTGTGTCGTTAGACCCTGTGAAATTCATCTAGTTATTTAAACTATTACTACCACGCGTTACAATAAAACATTGGCAGTACAAATTTCAGTGTCGTATGTAAAAAAATGAAATTGATGATGGTCCTGGAGAGACGAAAGGTTACATACAAAAATTGATGTCATTCGATAGAGGGCAAAAAGTGGCCATGAGAAAGTGATGTTCTTCAGTATCACCTCAAACAAGGCTGAAATTAAACAAAAACGGATTTCCAAAATTTCGGTTTTTTTCAAATATTTCGAAAATTAATCATGTCAGCCTTGATTTTTTAGAGGCATAATGTTGGTCTCCTGATTGCGCAACTTTGCCCCCATTTAAGCTACTTCGTATCTCTTACCGTTTCCGAGATCCCTGTAGTGAGAAGCGAATTTGTAACAGCCTGCATATTTTTTTAATTTAATCATTAAAACGTGAATTTCGTGGAATGCGTTTGATGAACACAAACTAATAAAACTTCATTACCATAATATAACAATTTTTTAAAAGCAAACGAAAGTGACATAATTTTTTAACTCTAACTTCATTTATTTTATTGATTTTTGATGACATTTTCGTATTTCTCTCATTTGGCTATCTCAAATTAAAAAAAAAATTGTCTTGATAAATGCTACCGTTCTCGAGAAAAGCGCAGCTGCTCTCAGTCATCCCCAATCCCGCTCTGCCGAGAAATTCTACTGACCACAGTACCTTTCTTGATTTCTCTTTCATTAAGTTTTTATCTGCCGAAAATGCACTAAACGGATATTGAAAGTACTTACTTGTAGTTAGCTATAAAAACATTTTTTTTCTCGACTTCACGATTACGTAAGCTATAAATTGTTATTAACTTTATGCTTCTATATCTCAGAATCTACACAGTAGAATGTTGTCGTATTTGGGTAAAAAGCAAGGGGTTACGAGGTAGAGAAGATTTTGTCGATTGCTTAGAAAATTCACTGGGCAATAAATAATTCTTTATAGAGTAAAATGTTGAAGAATTTTTAAAAAATTCTAAAGGGTTATAAAAGTGTAAAAATAGGTATAATATTGATCATAGTTTGTTGTTCCCCTGAATTTGGTTTTTGGAATAGGCAAACTCAGATTATTATTCTACTAATATTTGGGATTTTTCTGTACAACAAAATAGATTACCTACTTCAAATACAAACGCCTCGAATGTTCTAACGCCTGGACTATAAAAAAGTATGTAAAAAAAGTCAATNTTTGATTTAGCAATGGTTTTTGGAATAGGTAAACTCGGATTCTTATTCTACATAATATTCGGGATTTTTCTGTACAACAAAATAGATGACTTCAAATACAAACGCCTGGAATGCTCTAACGCCTGGACTATAATGAATGTCGTAGTTCTAGCCTTACGGTACCAAAATACGTTATTATAATGTATCTATTATGATATGTCAGCAGAAAAATACATATTTAATCCCTTTCTTCTCGAGTGCCATCTTCCGAGATCCAATCCAATGAATCAAAGTGTATCGGAACACTCCATACATCATCAGGCGCTTTCCCTTAAGGCGGCACGTCCCGGGCCGCCCATTTGTTATAGGGGAAGCGCAGGAGTTTGATTTAGGTCCCAGTCGGATTCCACGTCCCCGTCTGGCACAAAGGGCAGGTGGTAGTTCATTATTAATGAGTTAGACGAACAGAACGCAGTTTTTTTTTCGGCGTGTTTGGTCCGTACACAACAATCAACAACGGCGTCGTTCATTTTTTAACGAAAACGTGATAATTAAAAGCGTTTTAAATATTCAACGGGGATGAAAAAATTCGACGGATGTGTTTGTAAATACTTTAAATTCCTTTCCATGAAATGTTAAACGGAAAAGGATCGAGTCTTGTTACTGTAATTTTGGAATCCAGGCGCGTAACTAGGGGGTAGGGGTGGACATGCCCCTCCCTAGAGAGCCCGGTGTCCCCCCAGAAGAAAAATGGTCAACAATCTTTTCGCTCGAACTAGCCAGATAACCAGTCCCACCCCAAACAAAAATCCTGCCTACACCCATGAATCCCACTTCTGATGGTGAAAAATTAAAAGGATGATTATAACTAACAAATTGTGGAAGGTGATTATTTATTTAAAATTTTCCCTGGAAATGGGTAATAAGGGAAATACAGTGTGTCCCCGCATAGAGTACCTACCGTACTCTTGTAAACTTTTTTATTGTTGATTTTTCGAAAAAATGTTATTCTTGATAAAATGTTTTGCTTATCTTGGAAAGCTATGGGCAGTAATCAAATATGTAATAAAATATACAGGACATCCGAAAAAAGTTCAAAATGTTAAATTTTCCCGAAGCAAAATGCCTTTAATGTTTGTTTTCGATAAAAACTGTATATAACAAAATTGTTCGAGAACTCAAGAGATGCTTAAATACGGGATTTAGTCAGAAAAGAACAATAATCACATTTTGCAAATAAAAAGACCCCGCAATTTTTAACTATCTTACATACCATATAATTACCATGACTATTTCCTTATCAATGTCAAAGTCAACATAATTATTTTTATTAACTGCTCACCGAACAATTTTTATTAATGCTAACATCTACAATCTACAATTTTTGTCTGACCTATTTTTATGATAAAATTTACCGTTTTGCTGAAAAATGCAAAAAACATATTTGCGAACTTTGACCTTAAATAAATTTTTTTGCAGATGTGGAATCGATGGGGACTTTCCACATTTCATTTATAATGGTGTTCCCAATATTCGTACCAATTTTCAGCTTTATGCGAAGTATTGTAACCTTGAATGTCTATTTTCACCGGGCTAAAAATGTATTAGTTCTTTTTTTAACTAAACCCCGTATTTAAGCATTTCTTGAGTTCTCGAACAACTTTGTTAATTACAGTTTTTAGTGAAAACAAAAATGAAAAGCACTGTGTTTAATGAAAATTTCACAGTTTGAAATATTTTGGACGCCCTGTATATTTTATTACATATTTGATTACTGCCTATAGCTTCCCAAGATAAGCTAAAATAATTTTTTGTCGAAAAACATTAAAAAATGTTATAAGAGTGCGGACATATATATATACAGGGTGTATCACGAAGAGGGCCCAGTAGGATTATCTCAAAAAGTAGTTAAAATTGAAATCTGAAAATTTGTATACAGGGGTTTATCAAAAATATCTATTCAATGAATACAGTGTCAACTTCCTCGCGCTTCCATTTATACCGGAAGTCATCATCAGCTCTGTTACTTCAAATAAGGTTACTACTCCGACATTTTGCTTTATTTATTAATGAAATTTGGTATGAATAATTTAAAAGCAATGGAATTCAACCAGTTTGTCAAATTTGCAAAAATTCATACAGATTGTTTAAAAACGTATGGCCAATATTGTGACAGTTCTTGTGTAAATTAGAAATTATTTATTTCAACACAGAAAAATGTATGCATCCATTAATGTAACAATATACAGGGTGTACCATTTGAAATATTTGAGTAAATTCAACTTGAACCTCACAATATTGGTCACAAGTTCTTAAACACTCTGTATGGATTTTCGCAAATTTGACATAAACTGGTTAAATTCCATTGCTTTTAAATTATCCATGCTAAATTTCACTAATAAATAAAGCTAAATGTTGGATTTATTTTATTTTAAAAAATCAATTGCATCCCTCAATTTTTTTCGAAAATTGATAATAACTTGAAAACTGTCACATTTTGACCTACAGTACCTTATATGAAATTAGTCTAGATTTTACCGTAGAATTCAAAAATGTAAAAATATATAGTGTTGCATTTGAATAACAAAGTTGATGATGACTTCCGGTATAACCGGAAGTGCGATACTATTTTCATTGAACAGATCTCTTTGATAAACCCCTGTATAGAAATTTTCAGATTTCAATTTTGACTACTTTTTGAGATATATTTCAAATATCTTAAAGGTTTTTCTAAATATCTAACTCTCATTTCAAATTTGGCCAAAAGTACCTGCTTATGCAGTGTTATTTGAAACCCATAGGTTGCGTGAGGTGTCATTTTAGAGGAAATTTTAACCCGTGCTATACAGGGTGTTTCCTTTTTTTAATGTACTAACATTGATAGAGGACGTCATTTTGAATAAAAAATTTCATCGTGTCGAATTAAATTATACTTTCTCAATATGATTTTAAAAAATACGCTAAATGAGCCCAATAGTATTTTAACGTTTTTCAGTTCTGTATCTGTTGTGACTTTTAAACGCCACCCCGTATTTTACATATGTTTTATTAACTTCTTTTCTGTGCAAATAGTATCGGGACAATTTAAATATTGAAAATAAACAAGATACGAAAATATATGAGGGTCTTCAGCTATTTGCCTGGTATATAACGTAATATATGATTTATAACGGTTTGTCAATATTTCATCTAGTTATTTACATAAAGTATATTGGCTTTTTTGTCGGTGTAATTGTATTTGACGACCAAGGTGAATCGAGGACGTTCCAAGAATTAGAATATAAGTTTAATTAGTAGGTTTCACTTCAATTCCTTTTACTTCCATATTTTTTTATGTGATGGTACCGAATAGTGACACACGTGTCAGGAGCGCACGGAATTTGATACAGGGTGTACCACAAATTTCAGTGAGAGATAAATCACACTTGGTTAACTTCTGCCCACCGTGTCTGAGATACAGGGTGTTTTGTCGGCTGCGACTGAAAGTTTAATCCACTATAACTTTGAAGTGAAAATATAATACAACTTTTGCCCCAATGTAACCCAACCAGAAGCTTAATATACACTTAATATAACTTTGATTGGGGAAAATATTTATGCGGGGGTTACCTTTGACCCTTAGAAACACGTATCATACGTTTGTTTTCTCAAATTTCGTCGTGAAACTGATTTTTATTAACAAATTTCCACACCACCCACGGAGTAATAGAATTGAATTATTTTAACAAGATAAATCATGAAACGGAACCTAACAAGTAATCTAACAGAAAACCCAAATAGTAACAAATAAATAATGATAAATGAAATACACATAAATAAGTAAATAATCTGTGTACTCACCTGATTTTCACAGCATATAACACTCTTGAAACCGTGTGACTAATCATCGAGTACTGGTAACCGATCAGCAAGAAATTGTAAATAAAGTGAACAAATATTTTCACTCGTAATTATCATGATGTTGAAGTGATGACCGTCGACAATAAAATGAAGTGAAAACTTTTTTTATGGCAAAAATTTCAAAATGAGACTACTGCAAATGCCTAAATGGATTTAATATGCCTCTTAGTTACAAATTTATAATAAATTATCGTATGTCGTTGTTTTGATATATTTTTTATCAGGATATGTTTTATCTTCTATTAACATTTGCAAAAGTTAAATGCTGTAAATTTGAAGTAAACAAATAGCTAAAATAACGAGCGTTCAAATAAAAACGTGGTCGAAGTTGGCTCTGACACATTGGACGTAGGGAGTAGCTTATAGCGACCAACTTAACCTCATTTCTCAACGAGCTGTATAGCAGCTGTCAGTTTCAATAACGTTAATGACTATAAGCGTTTAAAATGGTGTTTTCTCAAGAACAAAAAGTGTTTATCATAGAGTCCTACTTTAGAAATGGACGCAAGATTGATGGAATATGGAAGTATTCTATTGAGGAATGTTTCATAGAATTTCAAAATCAATTTCCCGGCGTTGTTGAGTACAAAATTTTTCAAAGTGCAGTTCAGCGTTGTGTTAATGTTTTTCGTGAAACGGGCAGTGTAACAAGAAAAGAAGGAAGCGGCCGACCTAAAAAGCGGACTGAAGAATTAAAAGAAAATGTCCAACAAATAATG
>NW_019417162.1:93796-100286 GCF_000390285.2 Anoplophora glabripennis | reverse complement strand
TTTTTTTTGTTTTTTAGATTTAAATTTTATAGCAATTGCCGCCGCCACTGCCAGTGTTGTCGTATATTCCATCACAGAACGGTTGATGTTAATGACACCACGATTTCAAAAAAACTGAACAAAAAACACGTCTAGTGTGTGGCTGTTACCGTTGTTCGTGTTTACCCGTACAGATAAAACTGTACGGGTAAAACTGCCAAAAAAAACGTGTGTCTGTGGGGGCCTTTATACACGGGAAAAAAGTAGATTTTACCTCTCGGTTTTTTGTCTCCCTCCGCTTCGCGTCGGGAGACAACACAACCTCGAGCTAAAGTCTAGTACTTTTTTTCCCTTGTATAATAAATATCTATTTTTTCCTTATTTAGAATGTATTGTCTGTTATCATATCATTTCTAACTTGCTTAGATTTTTTAAATAATACTTCTGGACAAAAAATTCATTGAGAATTGCTCACAAAAACGCCCCCCTTAACAGTATCACCGCATTAGGTGCTGTCATCCGCGTTATTCTGCCTGGAAGCCCACACCGCGCGTTTTCGAGAAATAAAATGCAGGAAAGAAACCTTTTATAGTTCTATTTACGAGTTGTTGTTTTTTTTCTTTCGTATGTAAGCGTAACCCGGTTAGAAGACGTGGACCGGTACTAGATGATTGGCCGTTATACATATTACAACGTCCCAGTAAAGTGGACGCCTACGGCGTGCGCCGCGTCGTCGCCTACACTTCACAAACACAGAATACCTTTCCCCATGTTCCGCAAATTAGGTCTTATTAAAGAAACCCTTTCGGTGCCCTAATTTGGGATATTATCGAGCCAAATTGGAAAATTGCCCGGCGTTGTGGATTCCACTGGTTTTTTCCTGATCTGAGCACTAATAATGCCTCTCAACGTTATGATAATGAGAATAATACATGGAAGCCTTGTAAAAAATCATTGTATTTTTATACAGGGTGTTCCATCTAAGAGGGATTCTTCTGTAATTCTGCAACCGTAAAATTTATAAAAAATGGTTTTAATAAAAGTTGCCTGGAATCATGTGGGCCATGTCAAGATATTTTCTTTACAGGGTGTTTCATTTCGCGTGGGCGCTATATAACTTTTTTTGGAACACCCTGTATATTATTGCATTTTTTAATTTCTTGGTTAATATTAGGTAGAGTTTATTAAATGTACATGGTGTTTAAAATTTACCATTTTCGAGATAATCAGTTGTTTTTGAAAAAATCACGATTTCAGCTCTCTAAATGAGGCTAGATAACATCTAAACCGTAAGAGTTAGAAACCTGCAGTTTTCATAGTTCGTTTGGACATAAATTACTCTATTTTGTAAGCTGCGAGCAAAACGTGCACGTTATTCAGACTCGGAAATACTGAGACCTACATTTAATGATCTTACGAGTTGAAAAACTTTTTTTTTTCAAATGGAATGACCCATATTAATTTTATGGTTGAATGCAAAATTGAATGCGCTTTCGACTGATATAAGGTTGTCCATACTTATATTTAATAGTTTTCCAGAAAAATCAGGTTCCCTTCCGTCCGAAAAAGTATTCTCTCACATTTTATCAGGTTTGGAACTGACAGTGTCAATATTTACTGGCATTTTTAAAAAGTGGTTTGACAAACAAAAGTAAACCACTAACAACAACTAAAACAAAAAGTAAAACGAAACAAACTGGAACACAACAAGGAGAAGAATACTTAGACCGCTGATTTACATCAATTGCTCGAAGTATCCTCCAATTTGATTAATACACAAACAAATTCGGTTTTTAAAAGACTGTTCAACAATGGTCAGCATGTCTGGCGCAATTTCTTGAAATGCTACTATAATACGCTGCCACATATCTTCCGCGGTAGTTGGTGGTGTAACGTAAACTTTCCTATTTATAAATCCCCATAAAAAGAAGTCGCAACTTGTCATATCTGGGCACCTTGAAGGCCAACTCACTGGTCCCCCGCGCCCAATCCATCTGTTGGGAAAAGTTTTGTGTAAAAACTGACGAACTGCAGCGGTATTGTGAGGTGGAGCACCATCATGTTGCATCCACATTCTTCGAATTGTAGCTAAAAGAATATCGCCTCAGAAATCTTCTAGAGTGTTTGTTAAAAAGTTTAAATAAACTGTTCCAGTTAGATGATGGTCAAAAAAGAATGGTCCAATGACATGGCATCGTTGGCTATGAGTTGTCCGGAATTGGTAAGGATATACTCTGCCAATAATGACAATTATGACTATTAACAAAACCATTTTTATGAAAAGTAGCCTCATTGGAGAACATGACCTGATTAAAAAAATCATCATTGTGATTTAACATCTCAAGTGCCCACTGACAAAACTCCAGTCTCTGCTGAAAGTCTACTTTTAGTAACTCTTGGTGTAATTGGATGCGATAAGGATGTGCTGTGCTTTTGTAAATTCATATGTATCGACGTTGTACTAATACAATTGCAAGGCCTTTTTGATGCTGTTACATAGCTACTTTTTCGGACTTTAGAAAAGAACCTGATTTTTCTGGAAAACTGTATGGAAAACCTTATATCAGGTATTCAATTTTGCATTCACCCATGACAATTAATATGGTTCATTCTATTAAAAAAAAAAAAGTTTTTCAACTCGTAAGATTATTAAATGCAGGTTTCAGTAATTCCGAGTCTCAATAACGTTTGGCTCACAGATGACAAGATAGAGTAATTTATGCCAAAACGAACTGTGAAAACTGCATGTTTCTAATTCTTACGGTTTAGAGGCTATCTAGCCTCATTTAGAGAGCTGAAATCGTGATTTTTTTTCAAAAACAGGGATCTCGGAAACGTTAAGAGATACAAACTAGCTTAAATGGGGGCAAAGTTGCGTTATCATGGGACCAATATTATGTCTCTAAAAAATCAAGTCTAACATGATTAGTTTTCGAAATATTTGAAAAAAAAACGACATTTTGGAAATCCGTTTTTGTTTCATTTCACCCTTGTCTGAGATGATATTGAAAAAAGAACACTTTCTCATGGTAACTTTTTGCCCTCTATCGAATGGCATAATCAATTTTTGTATGTAACATTTCGTCTTTGCAGGACCATCATCAATTTTTTTTTAAATACGACCCTGGAAATTTTATTATATTTTTTGCAATCCTTCATGACCTCCAATACTGTACTGCCTCAGCCCAAATCATATTCAGAAGTTTTGTCTCGAAAAAATCATCTTCAATGTATTCGTTTCAATTTTATCTAAATTTTTTATTTAGATTTCTGTGTTTAATGTGTACAATCTAAGTGTCGTTAGATCCTATGAATTCCACCTAGTTATTTTCAGATTCTCACATACGAAGCAGTCTTTTCTTTCGCACCCTTCGTCCACGGCAATCAAGATTTTTCGTTGTATTTTATCTATTACGCCTAATTGATTGAGGTTATTTAATTAATTTCAATTCCAATTTCTCATATCTATGTGGATATACCGGTATAACGTTTTATAATTAGCTTTATTGCATTTATACGTCGATCTAAACAAATTAATGGAAACACCGAATCGGATATAGCCTGGTTAAATAGAAACCATTAAATTTATACGATCATTTTGTTTATTTATCAAATAATCGGAATTGTTTGTCTTAGGCAAAGGTTAAATGGCAAAGCTTTTAACAAAACAAACGGCTAATTACTTTATAACGTAAATGTTAGTGTTAGCCGAGGTTTCGGGACGCATATTGGACGAAATGTAATTCCTGGGACATGATGGGAAACGCATTTTCCCAAAAATTGCGCTGTTAGTGATTTGCGTCCAAAATCAGAATTGAAATGAAGAAATATAACATTAAATAGATATATCATAATTACTTCTATAAAATATTTTTCAAAATTTTATGACTATATCACTAGAAGTAGAGAGGTAAAGCTTACATCATTAGAGGTGATTCACAAACAGTGACCAAAAATATGTAACCTCGTATTAAGAGAAGATACTAGAAGAAAATTGAGACAAAAGAAGCTACAAGAAGGAACGGAAGAAGCAAAGAATAAATATGAAGAGCAAATAAGGAAAACTAAAAAGGTGCTAAGAAATAAGAAAAGGAAAAATTATGAAACGGTATTAGAACAAATAGAAGAAAACTTAAGAAATAACAATATTAGGAATTTATACCAAGGAGTGAAGAATGAGAATAGGGGGTATCAACCAAGACCAGTATTTTATAAGGATAAGAATGGGAAGATAGTGGCAGGAGAAAACGAAATATTGAACAGGTGGAAAGAATATTTAGAAGAATTATTAAATGGAGATGAAACCGATGATACGGAAAGAGAAGAAAATAATAGCAACATAGGAGACAATATGGTGCCAGCGCCAAGTAAAGAGGAAATTAAAGAGATACTGTCAAAATTGAAAAATAATAAGAGTCCAGGAAGTGACAAATTAATAGCCGAACTATTTAAATATGGAGGACATGAACTAGCAGACCAATTACAGAAACTACTAGAAAGATGTTGGGTAAAGGAAGAACTGCCAAAGGAATGGACGAAAGCAGAAATTTGCCCTATCCATAAAAAAGGGAATAGAGGGGAATGCCAAAACTACAGAGGAATAGCATTGCTGAATGTAGCATATAAAATACTGACCACTTGTATAAAAAACAAGTTGGTAAAGGAAGCGGAGGATAAAATTGGTGAATATCAGTGCGGGTTTAGACAAGGAAGGAGTACAGTAGACCAAGTTTTCACTCTGCGGGAAATTCAGGCTGAAAGCTTCGAATACGGTAAACCAACAGTAGTTCTGTTTGTAGATTACCAACAAGCTTATGACAAAATAAAAAGAAGTGAGCTATATAAGGTCTTAGAGGAATTAGAAATCAGCAAGAAGATAAGGAACATGGTACGCCTAACATTGAAAAAGACAGAGAATAAAGTAAAAGTAAACAATAGATGCACGGAAGAGTTCGAAGTTAAAAACGGCGTCAGACAAGGGGATCCATTATCAGCAGTGTTATTTAGTTTAGTGCTAGAAAAAGTCATAAGAGATGCAGGAATTAATAGATCAGGCCTTATTTACTATAAAATACATGTGTTTGGCATTTGCGGGTGATCTTGTAGTGTTAGCAAGAAATAAAGCAGAACTAAAAGAGGTAATAAGGAGAATAGATGAGCAGTCAGTTAAAAGGGGACTATATATTAATGAGACAAAAACTAAGTACATGGAATGGTCGGAAGAAGAATATCAAAAAGACAAGTTTCTGAAAGTAGATACAAACAGATGGAAAACGTACAGATTTGAGGAAGTTGAACATTTCACATATTTAGGTACCTTATTTAGAAGAAGACCGAAAATAGAGGAAGAAATCGAAGCCAGATTAATGTTAGGAAACAAGAGAATACTGAGAAACAAAAACGTTTCTAGACAAACAAAGATAAGGCTGTACAAGACAGTGATAAGACCAGTAGTTACATACGCCAGTGAAACGAGGACGTTGTATAAGGCAGAACAAACAAGATTGGAAGTATGGGAGAGGAAAATATTGAGGAAAATTTTTGGAGGGAAAAGAAAAGAAGAAGGGTGGTTTCGAAGAACAAATGAGGAAATAATAAGCTTATATAAGGAGGCAAATATAGTAAGTGTGATAAAAGCACAAAGATTAAGATGGATGGGACATATTGAAAGAATGCCAAGGATACCAAAAATGGTAATGGAACGAACAATTGGCGGTAAGAAGAGGAGAGGAAGACAAGATGCAAATCTGAGGTGGAGAGGGACTTACAACAACTGGGAAAAGAAAAGGCAAAGGATAGAAACAAGTGGAGAAAGATAGTCAACCAAGCCATGGACCTACTAGGTCCGCAGAGCTAGATTATATATATATACCGGGTGTTTCATGAAGTTCTCCCGGCACTCATAGAGGATGTTCCTTGGGTTATTTCTAGGAAAAAAGTTCATATAAACATGTGTCCGATTTGCTTTACTTATTGAGCTACACGAATTTGAAAATAAAATTAATGGAAATTAATTTTCATTTTTATTTTTAGAACATCGGTAATAGTGATACATACATTCTTAATTTAAGGTTTTCGAAAATTCCACCTCCTACTTCAATACATTTGTCAGCACGCCTGTGAATTGCTCGCGTTGCATTTCTAATATTCGCGTGCTTTTCTTTTATTTGCGTTGCAGCATTAACAATTCTTTGGATTAGAGCTTCGCGTGGTTCCACTTTCTCTTGATAAACCAAATCCTTCATCCAACCCCACATGTTGTAATCTAACGGATTGAGGTCTGGAGACCTAGCTGGCCAAATGTGTGGCCCACCTCGACCGATCCAGCGACCAGGGTAATGCTCATTTAGGTGAGCAGTGACAATTCGGGAAATATGAGGTGGAGCTCCATCATGTTGCAAGTACATTCTTAATCGTCTTGCCAGAGGTACATCTTCAAGCAATCGCGGGAGTTCTTCCTCTAAAAATTGTAGATACTTTGGTCCATTAAGACGACCTTCAATAATAAATG
>NW_019417162.1:28624-91501 GCF_000390285.2 Anoplophora glabripennis | reverse complement strand
TATATATATATATATAGTAAAAACTAGTAAGTGAAATAATTTGAAATTGAGCACATGTATTTATGTAAACATTATCCAAAATATAGGGCTTTTTACTAACATTTAGATGCAATGGCGGAGATACAGGGAATCGGAGGTATATTTTTCTAAATAAAATAGTACGCCACTGCTTTACGGTAAACATCATGATAGTTTCGGATTTGTTTTTCAATTTTCTACAAATTACTACACTCTTATGTTTTTCGAAAAAAGACTGATTTTCATGTAAAACTTAAAAAACGAAGAATTTTTCCGATTTAAATTGTGCATATATTCAAGCAAAAATACAGGGTATTTTTAAATGAAGTAGCAAAAATGGTACCAGTGAATGTAAAGCCAAAAATAAGAGGATTGAAGTAAAAATACCTTATATGAAAGTGGAACCCTGAGGCGATATACCCTCTTAAAGGAGGGGATTGAAATTCAAATTTTTTTTCTTTAACATGGGGAATGCTAGAGACACGAAGCTTGGTATGAGCATCCTACTAATAAAGAGATAACTTTTCAATATTTTTTCGATCATTGGCATATTTTATAAAGAAGTGAAGTGCAATATTTTATAGAAATTTTTTATATGAAGGAAATTATTTATTTAAAAATAGTTACTGAGAAGACTGATTTAGTGCGCAACTTTTTTACATCTTGTAATTTTTCGATAAAAACGATAGTTTTCTAGTAAAAAAATTAGAAGCGTCATCGTTCACTAAAGCGAAAATTTGTAAAAATAAAGTAGGCGGATGTCATAACAAATAAATTATTATTTATCATGTTAATAAATTGACACTTTCTGTCAATAAGCTGGTAATTTATTAATAACATTAAGAATAATTTGCTATTAATTAATGAAAAATGATTGATAACTTATGACTATGGGACATGTATTAGATATTTATCTGAAACAAAATTCAATACAAACGAAAAACAAGAAATGCAAAATTAAATTTAAAGAATATTCTCGAAATAATTTCAATTTTTCTGCAAGCATAATCTAATACGTCTGTTGGTTATCTGCTGCCTGAAATATTCTTAAGCGTAGTTCTTCTAAGGAGGCAACAGGAGTGGTATAAACAATACTTTTTATGTGTAAAAAGAAATCCATAGGGG
The DNA here is from genome assembly GCF_000390285.2 of Anoplophora glabripennis. Lineage (NCBI taxonomy): Eukaryota > Metazoa > Arthropoda > Insecta > Coleoptera > Cerambycidae > Anoplophora > Anoplophora glabripennis. The sequence goes on along the minus strand of NW_019417162.1, from coordinate 90,358 downwards.
TTAGGTCAGGTGAACGTACAGGCCAACAAACAAGGGCACCACGACCAATCCAGCGATTCGGGTAATTTAAATTTAACTATTCTCTAATGGCAAGTGTACTATGTGCAGGCACCACATCGTGCATATACCACATCACCTGACATGTAGCGAAGGATACATCCTCAAGTAATGTTGGAAGATTTTCATTCAAAAATCTAAGATACTCGGCCGCTCTAAGCCTGTGTGGAAGAATAAAAGGACCTACTAGAGTATTTCCTACAATTCACATCCAAACGTTTAAACTGAAATTATGTTGACATCTTGAAACAAATGTTTCGTGAGTATTTTTTCCGACCATGAATGAACATTATGAAGGTTTACTGCACCTACTCAATAGGAAATTTAAGTCATGCCTGCAAATATTAATGTAGGTACCATTGACAAAAATCTACGCGGTTAGGTAAATCACGATCATTCAATTCTTGCACGGGTTGATGGTGAAAAGGGTATAGAAGATTTTCATGAGCTACATTCCACACAAAACTGTGAGAAACTTGCACTTGCCTGGACACCTGTCTTGTGCTTGTACACAAGTCTTGTTCTAGATCTAGTTGTTCCAGTATAGCTTTTTCAGTTTCAACAGTTCGGACATTATGCCTCCTTCCCAAGCCAATGTTTGTCTATGAGGAATCGGTCGGTTTGGATATCTTTGGTGGTATAATCTTACTGCAGCGTTACTATTTTTTCTGGACTCGAAAAACACTTGGAGCAATCGACATATTCGTCATTGGTATAAATATTATTTGCCATAATTATTCTGCTTAATCAAATGGTACTAATTATTGGTTGACAGAAAGTGTCAATATATTAATATGATAAATAACAATTTTTTTGTTATGACATCCGCCTACTTTATTTTTACAAATTTTCGCAATTACCCCTTTAGTGAATGATGACGCATCTATTTTTTTTTACTAGAAAACTATCGGTTTTATCGAAAAAATACAAGAGGTAAAAAAGTTGCGCAACAAATCAGTCTTTCCAACAAATATTTTTATATAAATAATTTGCTTCATATAAAAAATTTCTAATAAAATATTGCAATGGGCTTGACTGTTTCACTGCTTTATAAAATACGCCAGTGATCGAACAAATATTGAAAAGTCTCTTTATTAGTAGGATGCTCATACCCAGTTTCGTGTCTCTAGCATTCATGTTAAAGAAAAAAATTAAAATGTGAATTTCAATCCCCTCCTTTAAGAGGGTATATCGCCTCAGGGGTGCAACTTTCATATAAGGTATTTTTACTTCAATCCTCTTATTTTTGGTTCTATATTCACTGGTACCATTTTTGCTACTTCATTTAAAAACGCCCTGTATATGATCATTGATGGATTAAAATTAAAAACATTTAATTTAAAATCTTAATAAGGTTGACCTAGTGCTTAAAATAGATAAGGACATATCCGTGAACAGGGTAAATATATCCCATCCGATCCCCATCCTTTTTCCGACCTTGTGTTGAGGGAGGTATTGATCTGCCCAAACGCTAAAATTGGCCCACTATGTGACAGCGTGGTGTAGACTTTAAACTGTGGCGAAGGGTAACCTAAGCGCATTATTACAGGTAGATAATACGGATGTAAAACACCGAAATCGCTTGTAAACCAAGGGTCGGGCCTCGCTTCCGTTCGTATCCCCTTTCTGATATCACCTTCGATCTCCGGCAATTTTTACGAGAATCCCGCCTAATCTAAATTTCAAAACGTACATCCCTATATCATCCTCGATGCAAATCTCGGTGGTTGTGTTTTATTTGAAGACGCAACGTCCCATGTCGAACTAATAGGTATGTGAAGTTATGAAATATTGTTCTTTTAAAAGAAATATGACATAAATTTTGTTGCAAATACGTCTTCAGCAAGCTCATTGACCAACTTTGATATATGGTAACTGGATTAATTTCAAACATTTTCTCTTGTATGAACATATCTCCGATTCGTTTTTGTTTAGAAGTTACAAGCATTTCAAAAAATATAATTTCATATTTCAGAGTAGCCTGATTAATAAAAATGATGGTTCCTATAACAATAATTACACCGGCACACAAAAAAAAGGTAAGTAATTGGCAAAAAATTGTGAAAATTCGCCGAAAATGACGTCGGTGATCGCAAAAAAAATGTTTTCTGGACTTGATCAAGCCGTATCAAATTATCGCTATTACGTTCCCAACCGCAGTTGCGGCTTTTAATGGTGGTACAGTTATGGTATGAGCAGACGTATCCATTAATACCAGCGCTAGGTTGGGAATCATTTACGGAACATTGACTGCCGAAAGGTACATCACCGAAATCCTTGAACCACACGTCCTGCCCATGCGTACACGCATAGGCGTTTCACTCTCATGGAGGATAATGCTCGTTCTCATACCGCAAGACTTACAAGAAATTTTCTTCACGCCAACAACGTGGTAACTCTCAACCACCCACCTATGGATCCCGACTTGAACCCCATTGTGAATGTTGTTTGGGACATGGTCGGTCGTTGATTGCGAGACTATCCGTAATTACAAAGTCACCGTCAATAATAACTGACCCAGGCAATACGCGATATTTTTGCAAAAAAATATTTTTTTTAATTTTTCAGAATAATGAACGTTTTTTTGATGAAGAATGTATGAATTATTGCTAAAAAAATATTTTTAACTAAAAAAAATGAATAAAAAGTAAAAAATTACTTATTACATTGATTTTCAGCAAAAAACGACAAATTTAAACATTCCGGGCACGGTTTGAAACTATAAGGGTTTCTTTATAGTCCACAGTACAGGCCCCTTCTGGAAAGTTGATTACCACATACTTTATAACTCCTGAGGAGCTTCGTTATGACGAGTCTGCCACATTTTTCCTCTGCGACTTTTCTCGATTCCTCCGCTTTTCCATTCGGAAAAGTCCAAAAACATGGCAATTTCCCGGGGTCTTGAAAAGTCAAGACCACATCTTTTATTTTTAGCTTAAGTTACTGGAAATTTTGTTGCAAATGCCGATTTAAATTTGTCCGAAAGAAATTCTTCCGACATTGACGGTCGAAACATGCCAAAATAACAGGGTATTCAAAATCAATTACCACATAGGTAATTTTTTAATTGTAAATAATTTAGTCAAAAAGTATTGTTGTCCGACAAATTTCAAGCCGCGTAATTTCAGTTCGACAGCTGGAAATCGGAATTTTCACGTGGTATGAAAAATCGATTACCACATATCTAATTTTCATTTTTTCCACTTTCAAATTTACTGTACAAAATAATGATATAAGTGTCCGACGTATTAATGTCCGCAAATTATTAAAAAATCAATAAATCAATAAACGTGATGAAATTTAATTTTTTCACTCCAAAAATTTCATATTTATAAATGGTTATTAAATATTATTATGTAAATTATTATTTGCTTCGAATAGTGCATAATGCATTATTTCTAAATAAATTAATATTATACTTGATATAAAAATATTTTTTTCTCTTTCAAGTTTTCATTCGCGTTTGTTATTTTTCTTTACAAAAATTTTCCTATTTTTCTAAAAGAAAATCCCAAAACTTTTGTGCATAATTTTTTTACACCATACATACTTTTTTGAAATCGTTTAATTCTTTTCTCGATATTTATTTGGCTAAATTGAGCATATAGAGATTTACAATTACAAGAATAAAACGAAAAATATATACAGGGTGTTTCAGAAAGACCTCCCGTAAATAAAGGGGGTGATAGTATGATAAAAAATGAGAATTTTTTGTCTTATGAACTCTATGTCTATCTCCTCTTGTTTTCGAGATACAGAGAGACAAAATAAAATTTTTTAAATAACATTTTTATGAAAATTTCCAAATGGTGCGAAATATTTTTATGAAATTTGGTAGTCCGAGGTTTTTAAGGGTGCCAAATACGCTAGTCTAATTATTTTTTGTATATTTCATAGAAAGCGCTAGTTATGCTACATTCTTATTACAATTTAAGTTATATTTTTTTTAAGGTTAGGTTTTTTACCAGTCGGGCTCCAATTTCTATTGTACAATTTTATTTTCTAAAAATAATGTACTCTTGTTAGAACTTCCTAATGTGGACGATTTTCGAGAAAAAAGGCTTTTAATTAAACTCTTACAATATTACACTATAAAATAAGTGACTTTTCTCAAAGTAAGCTTGAGCTTTGAGAAGAGGAGATAGACATATAGTTCATATGACAAAAAATTCTTATTTTTTGTCGTCCTCACCCCCTGTATTTACGGGAGGTCTTTCTGAAACACCCTGTATTGTATATTTATATGGAATTTTGCTTAATACATGAAAATACCTTATTAGAAATTATAAATACATGTGCACATTTTTTACGAAATTTTTTTCATCTTTTTTTGTCGGACTGACGATTTGCGGATATATTTTTGTCGGACATTACAATTTTTGCTTATAAAAAACACTTTTCTATCGTGTGTTATTTTTGTCCGACATGTGGTAATCGATTTTTCATACCCCGTGAAAATTCCGATTTCCAGCTGTCGGACTGAAAAAACGCGGCTTGAAATTTGTCGGACAACAATACTTTTTGACTGAATTAATTATTTACAATTAATTTTACTAAAAATTACCTATGTGGTAATTGATTTTCAATACCCTGTTATTTTGGCATGTTTCGACCGGTATACACGTCAATGTCGGAAGAATTTCTGTCGGACAAATTTAAATCCGCATTTGCAACAAAATTTCCAGTTACGTAAACTAAAGATAAAAGATGTGGTCTTGACTTTTCAAGACCCCGGGAAATTGCCATGTTTTTGGACTTTTCCGAGTGGAAAAGCGGAGGAATCGAGAAAAGACGCAGAGGAAAAATGTGGTAAACTCGTCAAAAGGATGCGCCTCAGGAGTTATAAAGTATATGGTAATCAACTTTCCAGGGGGGGGGGCCTGTACTGTGGACTATTAGGACACTTGATATTGAAACGTTACAGACAATATCCTTAGTTTATTCATTACTGGCAAAGTTATACCAAGTTATTCAAATGTCCCTAATTATGCAAATTTTTACCTTTTGTCTAACCAACATTTTCAGATTGAAAAATATTTTTATCAAAAACCAATAATTACGACTTGTAGAGAATACTTTGCAGTTGTCAAAACCCTGTTTGGATTTTCTGTACGATCATTATTTCCCGAGTAATTGATCGCCAAAGTCAAAAATGATTTTTTTGCTTTGATCGACGATAACTCAGCGGCAAATCATCATACAGGGCTCCAGAACCACTCAAATTGAAGAGAATTAAATTGTCTAAAAGAACTTTATGGTGAAATTGCCAAAAAAATTTTTTTTAAGTCCATAGTGGTGCGTTCTGCCGATTAATTAGTTATTAAGTTATACATTTATACATATACATATTTACAACAATTAGCAACACTTTTATTTTAAATATTAAAACTTGCGGCAAAAAGGTGTGAGGTTGGACCGAAGACCCTGTCCGCGAGTGAAGGATTCATTCGAAAAAGTACACACAAGACGACCGATTCGCCGCTCGCTTACGCTTTTGGTTTTATTTTGTGCCTTCTTGGTCATTCTGGTGTCGTTGGATGCTTGCTGCAAATAAAGGGGTGAGTGTTCAGCTTCACATTCGAAATTTTCTTAAATTTTTTCATACAGTCCATAAACGCAACACATAGGTCTTTTTAAAGAAAAGCAAAAATTTGCAATTTTTTTTCGTTGATTTTCTTATGATTACTCAAAAACTGTTGACGCTAAAATATTTTAAACTCCAGATATGAAAACTAGAAACTTGAAGCTTCAATTTCNTTGAACCCCATTGTGAATGTTGTTTGGGACATGGTCGGTCGTTGATTGCGAGACTATCCGCAATTACAAAGTCACCGTCAATAATAACCGACCCAGGCAATATGCAGGCATATTTTTGCAAAAAATTAATTTTTTTTTCATTTTTTCAGAATAATGAACGTTTTTTTATGAAGAATGTAAAAAATTACTTGATTTTCAGCAAAAAAAACGACAAATCTAAACATTCCGAGCAGGGTTTGAAATTATCAGTGTTTCTTTAGGACACTTTGATATAGAAACGTTACAGACAATATTCTTAGTTACTGGCAAAGTTATACAAAGTTATAAATGTCCCTAATTATGCAAATTTTTAACTTTTTTCTAACCAACATTTTCACTTTGAAAAATATTTTTATCAAAAACCAATAATTGCGACTTGTAGAGAATACTTTGCAGTTTTCAAAACCCTGCTTTTCGATAAAAGAAAAATTAATTACTTATTAACACTAATGTTATAGCAAACTAAAAGCTTAATAAATTAATAATGACGAAACGCTAATTTGACATTTCTTAAAAATTTTCGTATTTAACAGACAAATGTTGACAGTAGCCACTAGGTAATAGGCTTTTTTTCGCGAGTGAAGATGTATGTTGTGGTATGTGTGAGTGAAGAGATTTAAACTACCATATGACAATTAAGATCAAAAGAGATGGAAATAGTGACTACAAGTCAGATATTCACCAATATTCAGTCGCGAAAAAAAGCCTAATGTATTAAAGAAATAAAAAATACGCGTTAAGATGTTTTATTTTTTTCCATCAAAACGGCGCCCCATACGAAGAAAAGGTAAGAGAGATTTTTTGTCACAAATTGAACGAGAAATTCAAAAATGATATTTATTTGTAATATCTCAGTGGCGTACCATTTTTTTCTTTTAAATAATTGAGATTATTACCAGTACGCGCGCCAATGATGAACATAAAATTCTTAATTGCGTGTCAAAAAATGCGCAATAACTACCTCTTAAAACCCACCAAATTTCATTTGCACATCTCGACCGACATTTCAGAGCAATAAATTAAATCGTCAGTTTTTAAGAAAAACTTTGACACCCCGTATTTCGGAAAAATCATTTACGGACATGCGTTTATAAGCAAATTGCCATTATTTTCTGATGTAGAATCACCCCCTGAAATTTGTCGCACTTATTTACTAAGACCCTGTATAAGAAGTTTGAAAAGAGTATGTATCAATAAAAGTTTTGCCTACGGGCACTCTAACCAAATTTTAGCTTTAGGAAGTTATGAATTAGCTTTTTCTCATTTATTGACAGCTTTATTTAAAGCATTATTATTTATATGTGCCGAATTTTCATGCAGCTATCTTATCTTTTCGCTCTTTTTATTAGTGCTAAAATCATGGCACGGGCTCTGGAACCACTCAAATTGAAGAGAATTAAATTGTCTAAAAGAACTTTATGGTGAAATTACCAAAAAAAAATTTTTTTAAGTCCATAGTGGGGCGTTCTGCCTATTAATTAGTTATTAAGTTATACATTTATACATATATGTACATATTTACAATTAGCAACACTTTTATTTTAAATATTAAAACTCGCGGCAAAAAGGTGTGAGGTTGGACCGAAGACAATGACCGCGAGTGAAGGATTCATTCGAAAAAGTACACACAAGACGATCGATTCGCCGCTCGCTTACGCTTTTGGTTTTATTTTGTACCTTCTTGGTCATTCTGGTGTCGTTGAATGCTTGCTGCAAATAAATCTTTAATTTTTTCATACAGTCCACAAACGCAACACAGGCCTTTTTAACGAAAAGCAAAAATTTACAATTTTTTTTTTTTCGTTGATTTTCTTATGATTACTCAAAAACTGTTGACGCTAAAATATTTTAAACTCCAGATATGAAAACTAGAAACTTGAAGCTTCAATTTCCTTATTTTTTATTCTCTCTCCGATCATTTCCCTCCAAGTTACAGCTTTTTGAAAATCACTCAAATTTTTGGGACAAGACGTGCTTGTGCGACACAGTAAGATTTAAAAAAACACAAAAATGCAATGAATTTAGTTTTAACGATCATTTAACCAAAATGTTTGATGCCGCTTTTCGCATTCTTGGCCTGCTGAACTAATGGAACACGCTCTATGTTGAATCCCCGCGAATGGACTATAACACGGCAAAGTCATCCCTCATAACGAATCCACGGAATGTTATTAAACACTGCTGGACTCCATTCTAACGTTGTTTAACGATAAATTCGGAATTTCCTCAGCTATCCCCAGCCCACGGAATATGCGACGCCCGCAACACATTCCTGGAACTGGTAGAGTTAATTTTGGAGCGAAAGGGTGAACCGGCTGCGGGTAAAAAAGAGCTGGTGGAAAATAAGCACGGAGCTGTCTTGGCTTTATTTTCCAGTAGATTAATGTTTTGGGTGCAGGGTCGGCTCGAGCTCAAATGTAAGCGCACAAGTCAGTGGTATGGGCAACTTTTTTATTCGATAGTACTGGAGAAATTTAGCCTACAGTTTTTTTTCGGAATCTTTTCCTGGCCAGAAAGTTTAAAAATTTAAGGCATATCAAGTCAGTGGCCTGGAGTACACTATTGCTAAAAATTATTCTGATATAGTTTTATTTGAAATACAGGGTGTCCCATTAATATTGCGAAAAAATTAATTAAAAATACAATAATATTGCATTTGGGTTCTCGTCCGCCCATACATCATTATTATGAAAGTTCATTATGGCTTTTCTAGAAAAATTCGTCTCATCCGTAAATAGTACTTCAGCTAAAAATTGAGGATTTTCCCCAATTGTTTATCGTATCCATCGACACAAATCTATTCTTAACGGAAAATCAGTAGGTAAAAGTGCCTGAACCCGTTGCATGTGATAAGGGTATAGAAGATTATTTTTAAATCCTGAAAATTGTAGAACGACTTGCACATTTCACTATTTATGTAATTCAATTTGACCAGCCGGAATTGACAACTACACAGTTCAAGTACTTATCAAAATCACACACTTAAGCTATTAATTTTTTGCTCGAAAACGAAGCAAGATATCAAAAAAAGTAAAGAGACAAAAAAGTTGTATTTTTTATCGCATAATTAGAAAAACATATGACACCTAAGAAAAAGCAGTGACGTCTGATATGTTTACTTATTAATATCAACAGGAGTGAGTCCCCGGACGCCGCTGGAATAGATAAAATAAATCAAATTACGTCAGAAGACGTCTACTGTTTTTATAAACAAACATACCAAATTTAAAAAAATCGGAATTAGAGTTCTCCAGATATTAGTAAAAACCTCGTATTTTCTCTAAATAGTCAACACCCTGTATCTTCGAAACGAAGCATTTTCAGACATAGATTTATAGGAACTTTCTTTCTTATTTTTGGCGAAGGAAACTCCCCCTGAATTTTTTCACAATATTAATGGGACACCCTGTATAGAAAATGTACCTTTATATTATGCAGGCAAAATTCCCAATACACACCATTAAATTATTCCGCTCTGAATAGCCACGATTTTAAAAACTATCTACCGTCCAGCTGTATCAATAGCCTGCTTTATTTGTAGGCTTGGGAAGTTGAATCGGCTCCTAACTATTCCTCAATATCCCCTTTCTTGTGTTTCAAGCCGTCACTGAATAAAATATAAGCCGGAGCACTATCCGAAAGAATCAGCCAATCAATCAAAATGCTTTTAGCGGATACATTTGACGGGAAGCAGCAAGCAATAAGTATATTATGTGCTACTTGGGTTTTATTTGCGGACCATCCCGATTCCGACATAAAAAAATGCAGAAATAGAATTTATAATTCCGGGGGAACGGAGGGCAGAACCTCTACATGTGTCAAACGACACGAAAAAAATTCAAACAAAAGCGTCATGTATCCCGCGCAAATATACACAGATTTACACTCGCCCTAAAAGGAGCCATGTCGAGGGAGGCCTTGCTCTTGCCATCTTAATTGTATTATGGTGTCATTCATCCCTGTTTTGCTCGCTCTAGGGGTTGTTTTGCTAGCTAAGTACGTCTTGAAAGGGTTTACGGTTTCCCTAATTTGCCATAAGGCGTCTTTCAGTGCTTTTAACTAACTCAAAGTAAGTTTGTTAGGTCGGCAAGGTAACAGGTTGTGACACGTCCCGTTAAATAATTCATTCCCCTGACGAGACCCATAGAGGATTTTCCAGGATTTGGGGAAATTCGATTTAATGTATGTGTGTGTGAAGTCTAAAACCATTAACAGGGCAAAAAACACATACATTAATGCAAATTAATTTCCCTCTACGATAAGGCAAATTTTCTCATTATTTATTCTACCATTTTTTCGCATCAAATTCGTTGTATAAACTTATTGATTTATGTCTGATGGAGTCAAATAATAAAAAATGGATTTTTTCTAAGTCTAAAGGAAGTAAAGCTGAACCCCGAATATGCAAGTGCATATGAGAATTAGTCTAACGTTAAAATACAAACGAATTATGAAAATACACCAAACCCTACTTATCTCAATCAAGAAATCTAGTCCAAAGTATTTTGTCACGACTACAGTGCTGTAAAAACATAATCAGTTGTAAGCAAATTATCATCTCAATTGATTCCACGCCTAGCGTGTCTAGAAAATGCTGTTTTTTACACTTTTTTTTTGCTTTAAAAGTTGTAACGAAAGGGAAACATTTTCAATTTATTCATTGTTTGAATTGTACTGCTGGTGCCACCTGTCGACGGCGTGGATCAATCTGCACGTTCGAGGTTTTACAGGAAACTATATCATATTTTATACCGTTGAAATGTTCTGTCTATTCCAATTTACAGTCAACGTTTAATTTTCATCTGAATTTTGAACACGGATTAAATATTTTTAAGGGTCTTATTTTTTAATAAAGTTTAATCCTTGTCTATGTTTTATATATCAAAAATATTTAATTTTTCTTTTCATAGATTTTTCGCAATGTAGTTATTTGTAATTTCTACAGCGCCCTCTAGGGACTATTGCCAACCTTACAGTTCCAGATAGTTCTAGAAGATTCCAACCTCAAACAAATTTCGCGGAAATTGACAAGCAAAAATCAAACTGTTTGTGACTTTTGAAGTTTCGTGTAACTAAATTTGAAGTGCTACAAAACGTAAGTAAGCCCATTTACTGATAACTTGAAAATTCTTTCTTAATTAATAATAAATAGTAATTTTCCTCACATAATTTTTAGAAAATGCCTGTGATACAAGAAAAACCCGAAAAGAGCATGGCTCTGCTACCTCAAGCAGAGGCAGCGACCGGCAGCCAACTGGGCAACCCGCAAGGCGAAGCGAGGCACCCTAGCACACTGCAAGGACTGCTAAGATTTGCCATGGAAGCGACAAAAGCTGAGGATGCTCCGAATGCTTCAGAATTCCAACCCATGGACGAAGAGGTACGTTTTAAATATGGTCGTTGCAGGTCGCGGCTAATTTTATGATTCTAGAGGAAGAAATTTTTGGAGGATGCTTTAAAATCGTTGACGATGGATGTTGTGGAGTTACTACAGAAGCAGATCAGAATCCTTCAGAAAGTCGAACAAATAAAAGCGGAAGATGACGTTCCAGAATTCGAGGAAGCCATAGAAACTATTTTGGAATATGTAGATCAGATAGACACCGCAAATGGTGAGTAATAATAATTATTAGGGCAGACATAACATATTGACATAAAAATTTTAAGACTTCCACAAGATCGGTGGGTTCACGATACTGTACCCTTGTCTCAAATCTCCACATCCGAGGATCCGGGCGGGTGGTTGTGAACTGTTGGCCGTTCTGTGCCAGAACAATCCGTACTGCCAACAGATCGTTCTCGATAACCAGTTTATACCGAAACTGCTCAACATGATAGAGAACGACGAGGATATACAGGTGGTTGTGAAATCTCTGTATGCGCTCAGCGGTACGTAACAAACGTTTCTCCTCAACAAACCCTAGAAAGCGATCATTGTATGTTTCACAGGTATTATCAGAGACAACCAGGAGGGCTTCAATCAACTGATCCACTACAACGGCTTGATCACCCTCCTCGACACCCTGAAGAGGAACAACGAGAAATTCATCATAAAAGCCACATTCCTCCTGTCCGCCCTCTGCAGGCAACATCCGGACTTAAAAAGTAAATTCACGCATTCGATTATGTTAAAAAAGTGGTGAAGGGCATGGTGTATCAATATCTTGTGTTACGTTTTTAGGTCGTCTGGTCTTTCTCGATTACATTCCATCCCTCATACAGCTCATAACGACCGAGAGGACGCCCACACACGAGCACATACTGTCGCTTCTTGTGGCCTTGGTTGAGGAGAACCCAAGCGCCATAGCGGAGTGCAAGAACCCCAAATACAACCTGAAGGATGTGCTGCAGAAGTACATCACCAATATACGCAACAGGGATGAGTGTCTGGTAAGTGAAACGGCTGGAATTCGACTCGGGTGCAAAAAAAAATTGTTTTATTGCGTGATTTTTTTGTGTTTTGTGTTGAACAAGAATTCTTAAAAAATATTTGGGTATAATTTATTTTGTACTAGCTGACCCGACAGACATTGTCCTGTTCAAATTTCAATAAATTTGTTTGTGATCTTTTCCAATCGTCAGTTATGATCAAGAGTGCATACAAAAATTATGATTTTTACATTTTTTTTCCTAATTTTCTGACTCATTTGTAATAATTGTCCGAATTTATTTTCCTGAAAACTTCTCCAAGGTCATAACAAACAAAATAAAAAAGAATTAAGCATATCCTTCGTTCGAATCCTGAATTATGGTCTTGAGTTCATACAAAAATCCCATAGAAAGAAGCTCTTTCAGTTTTCCCAAATTTTCCAATTTTTCAGGCAACTTTTCCAATTTTTCTTTCCTTAAAACCTTATTCGGACTATTACGAACGTTTAAAAAGACAATTAAGCCAAATCAGTCCAGCCGTTCTCAAGTGATGTGCTTGCCAACGAACAACATTTAATTTTTATTTATACAGGTTGATTCAGAACTTATCCAAAAAAGGATTTTACAGCACCTATTTTATATCAGCAAATTCAACTTCTTTTGAGGTTATTGTTATTATTGTTTAATAAAATTAATTTGTGGTTTTAAATAATAAAATAATTTGACATAGCTAATGTTACAACAATTGTTCAAAACTTTATCCACCGACGTGTAAACACATCTCGTCCCGTCTTACTCGGTTTCTACGAACTATCACAAATGTTGTCTTTCTTCGAAATAACACAAATGCTTCACCATAATACAAAATGTTGTCTTGTTTCACCAGAAATTAAAACGATGTCCACCAACTCCGAGTTGCTATACACGCAAGCCATTTTTGACACTAACCACTAAAAAACTATTGTAAACACTACGGCAACGACGACTGTAAAATCGGATTTTAATATTCATAGTCGCTGAGGCCACGTGGCTCTCCACGCGTATTGCGAATGACGCTAGAGCCAGTCCAGCTATGTAATGGTTGAATGTACTACAACTTCAATAATTTTTTTTTCGGAAACTTAGGATTTTACAATTTTTTTTTTTAAGATATTAACTCCATTTCTCATGCCGCATCTGTTCCCTTATTTTCACGATAAATTGTGAATCACCCTGTATAGATAAGTATTTTCTTAGTAAATATACTTAATTCATTATTATAAATTTGCTCTTTTGGAGAAAAATTAAAATCATATTTTACTCTTCATGCAAGTTCATGTCAATTTCTCATGTGGTAGTTAAATGGTCAAAAACAAAAAATTTAGTCGAATACATTTTTTCTGTTTAAATTATGACAGTTGAGCGACAGTTAAATGTTCAAAAGCAACAAATTTGGGTCTATAATTCATTAACAATGTTTTTTTCTTAGTTAAAATACGATTTTTTATATTTTAAATAAGAATTAAAATTAAATAGGTGTGATTTATTTTGTATGAGCATTTTGTTAGTGTTGGGTATATTTTATGAATTAATTTGCTGTCTTGGTTAAATGGTCAAAAACAAAAAAATTGAGTCGACTAATATATTTTTTTTGGAAATTGTGACAGTTGTTATGCAATCGTTATGCAAACGTTCAAAAACAAAAAAAATGGGTCTTAATTCACTTACAATATTTTTTTTTTCTGTTGATAAAAGTGGCAGTTCTTGAGTGATAATTAAGTTTTGAAAAACAAAACATTTGCCTCTAATTCATTTAAATTTTTTTAATTAAATTTTCAAAAATGAAAAATTACTGAATTCATTTACAATTTTTATTTTTATTATTATTGTTTTTGTTCATGGAAATTATAACAGTTCTTGTACGATAGTTAAATGTTCAGATGTAAGAACAAAAAATTTGGGTCTATAATTCATTAACAATGTTTTTTCATAATTAAAATATATATTTTATGTGCTAATAATTATGATTAGAAAAAAAAATAATAATTTATTTTGTATAAATATTTTCTTAGTGTTAGATTTTTTAAAATAATTTCTGGTTTGGAATGAAAAAAATCAGGGTCTATTTGTCTTGTAATGGTTAAATCGTCAAATACAAAAAAATTGGNCAGAATAAATTGTGAATCACCCTGTATAGATAAGTATTTTCTTAGTAAATATACTTAATTCATTATTATAAATTTGCTCTTTTGGAGAAAAATTAAAATCATATTTTACTCTTCATGCAAGTTCATGTCAATTTCTCATGTGGTAGTTAAATGGTCAAAAACAAAAAATTTAGTCGAATACATTTTTTCTTTTCAAATTGTGACAGTTGAGCGACAGTTAAATGTTCAAAAACAACAAATTTGGGTCTATAATTCATTAACAATGTTTCTTTTCTTAGTTAAAATACAATTTTTTATATTTTAAATAAGAATTAAAAGAAAAATAAGTGTGATTTATTTTGTATGAGCATTTTGTTAGTGTTGGTTATATTTTTACGAATTAATTTGCTGTCTTGGAATAACAATTAAAAAATCGGGTTCTATAATCAAATCACAAGGCTTTTTCTTCGTGCAAGTAACGCAATTTTCGGTGGTAGTTAAATGGTCAAAAACAAAAAAAATGAGTCGACTAATATATTTTTTTTGGAAATTGTGACAGTTGTTATGCAATCGTTATGCAAACGTTCAAAAACAAAAAAATGGTTCTATAATTCATTTACAATATTGTGGCAGTTCTTGAGTGGTAGTTAAGTTTTCAAAAATGAAAAATTACTGATTTTTTACAATTTTTATTTTTATTATTGTTTTTGTTCATGAAAATTATAACAGTTCTTGTACGATAGTTAAATGTTCAAGAACAAAAAATTAGGGTTTATAATTCATTAACAATGTTTTTTCAAAATTAAAATATATTTTTTTATGTGCTAATATGATTAGGAAAAAAAAATAATTTATTTTGTATAAATATTTTCTGTTAGATTTTTTAAAATAATTTCTGGTTTGGAATGAAAAAAATCAGGGACTATTTGTCTTGTAATGGTTAAATCGTCAAATACAAAAAAATTGGTGCTTTTTTTTTTCGAGGAAATTGTAACAGTTTGTAAGCGATAGTTTAATGTTGGGCCCTATAATCCATTCTCAAGGATTTCTTTATTCATCAGAAGGATGAACGTTACAATGTTGCTAAATGCTAACAAAAAAAAATTGGGGTATTTAATCCATTCCCAATTTTCTTTCTGTCTCAAGAGTACGAATGATTCTTATGTGATAATTGTGATAAAGTTGAGGTCTATAATTAAATCCTTCACAATGCTTTTTTAGAAGTAATTAAAATATCAGTTTTTATGTTAAAAAATTATATAATTTTTATGAGCATTTTCTTAGTGTTGGGTATATTTTTTTTATGAATTAATTTACTGTTTTGAAGTGAAAATAAAATCAAGGTCTCTAATCAAATCAAGTTTTCTCCTTCATGAAGGTTATAGCTAAAGCTTTGGGTTTTCATCGGCTAGTCATAGGCATGTTCGTTGTAAACAAATAAATAAATAATCAGGTCAGTATAAATAGAAATAAATAAATTTATGTACTTAATCAGCGAAAGGTCGTTTTTTTAGCCTTTGGCGCGTTTAACATTATTAGAATATTTAAACACGTATACACGAAGCAAACGCGAAGCCAATAACTGCCGTTATTTCTGGTTTTGTATGGTATGCTGTAGCTTTCGCTACAGCATACATACTACATACAGCATACATACTGTAGCTTTCGCTACAGCATACGTCGCGTCAGCCGAAAGGCTGACGCGACGTCTATGATCATCCGACCGAGTCCCGAGCTCTAGTTATAGCAATTGTCAAAAACAAAGCACTAAATTTATAATCTATTCATTTTTTTTCATATAAATTAGTTCTTGTGCAATAATTAAATGTTCAAAAACAAAAAATTAAGATGTATAATTCATTAATGTTTTTTTAGAAGTTAAAATATAATTTTTTGTGTTAAACAAGGTTTAAATAATGCGTATAATTTATTTATTATAAATATTTTCTACGGTTGGGTGAAATCTGTGATTAGAAATTAATTTGCTATTTCGTTGAGAAAAAAATAAAAATAAGTGTCATGGCTAGGATTTTTGGTAGGGGTGGGCTGAAGCTCTATGGAGGCCCCATTGGCCACGCCCATGACAAGTCTGTAATCAACTCACAATTTTTTCCTTTGTGAAAGTTACCATAATTTGGTAGTTATATGGAAATTATGACAGTTCTTGTGCGATAGTTAAATTTGCAAAATAAAAAAAAAATGGCGTCCATAATCGGTTTAGTTTTTTTTTTTTTTTTCAATAAAATTATGATAGTTGTGAGATAGTATGTTCAGAAAATAAAAAATTGGGGTCTATGATCCATTAACAATTTTTTCTTTCCATCAGAAGTAAAAATTTTTTGTTTGCGATAATTAAATGTTACACTAAAATTGGGGTCTATAATCCATTCACAAGGCTTTTCTTTTGAGGAAATTGTGTAATATTACAAAATTTTTCTTTTTGTAAAAATTCTGATAATTCCTTGTGCGATAGTTAAACGTAAAAAGCATAGACGTCTATAATCCACTCTCTTCTTAAAGTATGTTGTGTAAGCTGTGAGAGTTTCTTGTGTAATAGTTTTATATAAAAAAAATGAAGTCTAATCCATTCATACTTTTTATTTTTTTTATGAAAATTTGTTGTGCTATAAACAAAGAGTTAGTCTCCTAATTGCCATTTTTTTTTTTTATTTCAGGAAGAAGAACAGTATTGCAAGAGACTTCTCCACCTGTTATTCACATAAATTTAGTCGATACTAAGAAGTTAGAATAGAAAATATTCAGATTTATTTATTTGTACATTTATTTTTATCTCCCACCTTTTTTTTAGAAAATAAACTTTTTTAATAAATGATGTTTTATTGTTTGAGATTAAAGTCAGGGCCTACTTCATAAAAGAATACAATACTGAATATTATACTGGGTGTTAACAAAAAATCGTTTCTCTCTCCCCCATATCTCTCCCCCTTCTCTCCCCCCACTCTATTGCTTTTTATATACAATACCAAAGACAAAAAAAAAAAATAGGCCTATGTAACAGTTAAATGTTCATACATAAAAAAAATGGAGTCCATAATGAAGTCTCGATTGTTTTTTTAAGAAAATATCAAATGTACTGGATATTGACAAATCTCATTTTTCCTTTTGTATAACAATAAAAAAGAAATTGTTGATTACACATTTTTAATTTTTGACTCGAATATCATCAAATTGTCATGATTCACCACATTTACACCACCATTTTTACATGTTTCGAAACAAAGTGGCTAATTTATTGGCAAATTATAATTAGGTATCAACTTTTACAAGTAATACACGCATATATGACATTACGTCACTCATTCTAGCTGTAACTACCTACTTATTATTTAAAACAAAAACAAGTATAAAAATTGTAGAATGTAACTAAAATTGGTACTAAGTATCGTCAAAAGTCATTAAAAACAACTAGAACTGATCAACAAAATAGAACTATTGTCCTATTTCTCGGCTAATTTAAAGAACTGACGAAAATGACCACAATATATGTATGTATTATTTATGCACTATGCACAACAATTGATTCAATTTCTTGATAAATTTTTTGGAAAAACAATCAACATTTTTTGTTTAATTAAAACGGTTTTTTGTAAGTTGTGATCAATTAAGTCAAAAATTGATAGAATTCATCAAATGTAGGACAGATTTTACTTCACAAAATATTCAAATACCCGTGTATATGTATTGCAATTTTCCATATTTTTCCCGCAAAAAAATAACGGTTTTTATTACAAATCTTACCTGCTATTAAATTAATGATTAAAATAAATTTAAGATATATTAAAACTACAATATTTTTTCCATTACGAACAATAGGTAAGGTAACACGGTCCGTAAAGACGAAGGTAATATATTCTTGGTGAAAAAATCGTGTATGTATAGTGCTCATACACTCTTCTCCATCTTTAATTTATTCTGAAGAAGTAACAAAAAATATTGCTATATGCGTTAATATTGACCACTGAACAACAAATTGTTCCCCGATTTCGATATTTTATTGTTCTGCAAAATCTGGCGGAGAACTTTCAATTTCTAAAACGAATTGTCATTTGAGGTATTGAGGTTGAAAATGTCTAGGCAATCGATCCCACTGCAAGGTCGAGGGCTGTGCAAGAGGAGCATAATAATAATTTTTCTGACGCACACCCCAAATTTATGTAAATTCACAGTTACCGCCCTTAGAACATTTGTTTACAGTACAGTCAGGTCCAAAACCAGACCGACAGATCTCCGTCTCTGCTTCCACGTCGTTTACGCGGACCTTTTTTCCTATTTGATGTTATTTATTTCGTCCTGTAACAGGCGCCCGAAAGGAAAGCCGCCCTGGCTGTACGGAGACCGGAGTTTTTTTCTCTATTTTCTCGATTTGTGACAGACACTTCTGACGAAGAGTGTACCAAGCCGGCAAATTGCAAATGGCGACATGGCAATCTATATATAAATATTATATTTAGACTCGTTACCAATTTTTAGTTTACCGAAAAATTAGTGTTTGGAAGTGTTTTGTGCAATTGTTAAGCGTTTTACAAAAAATCGGTAAGTCCCCTTGGCGTTCCTGTTAGAAAGACCGCCTAGACGGCAGTTGTTTACGTTTAAAATTTTCTAGTACACCCCCTGAGAGCACAGAGTAAATATTGTATACGGACGGGATTAGCTGCGACCTACGTACCAGTTCTTACATGCTTCTAATGTGCGTTCTTAGGCCGACTTTTACCGCAAACTTAAGTCTGAGATAAGTTCTGCCAAGCAATATAATTATTTAAGTGATACATTTTGCATTAAAAGTTTTTATCGATCTTTCGAGTATTTTTTCTTGTGTTGGTGGTGTCTAAGTGAGTCTGGTTGAAGATTAAGGTATTTACAACGCCCTTGTGCATTTGTTTTCCTCCTGCTAGTCAAAATATTGCCATAAATATTGTTTTTAATGTATATTTTTTCGTACCATTATTTAAGGGTTAACCAATATGGCGAGGCTTGCTTTTTATATAATGTTTATTTTAATAATCCATATTTTCTAGTCTCTCAATGCTTGGATTATCTTTTTACATAAAGTATTGCTTTTAAACAAAATTCCTATGGAAAATAAATTTGTTAAAACCGATCCGGGTAGGCTAATTATATCAATTGTTATTTTTATGTTGCTGCGCTTTTCTAGTAAGCCGTGGAAGTAATTTCTTTAAAACAGCGTATTTTTAAAGATTTTCCCCCTGGGTTAGGTTATGTTTTGAGTGTCTTTTTTTCTTTCTACCGGCTATGTTTTGACGAATTTTTCTGCACGGTGTGTGCGTCAAGACGGCGGTCTTGCGTGAGAGACGGAGACGGAGAACACCCCATGCCAAGAAAATGCTCCTTTTGTTCATATTTTCATTAAATTATTCTCAATAAAAAAAAACCTCCCCGACTCAGAAAAAGTCTAAAAGTCTCTAATATTTAATTTACCGTCGGGTTTGTTAAATGTTCAGTCTGTGCGGTTTTTGTTAATTTCCTTTTTGCGTTGTTTTTTTATCGATTTTAACAATGTAAATGTATTTAAGTTTGTTTAACGGTGAGGTGTCGCGTTCTTGGCCGAGTGTAGGTTCTCACTTACGTATGTGTATGTTTATTTTTAAAATATTTTACCGTCTGTACTTAATATATTTTTGCTCCCATTTTTTATAAATAAATACTTTTGGCCGATAAAAAAATTTATATTCTGCCTACGTGCGTTCAACGCGTGAGTCAAATTTACATAATTTCCGATTATTTACGTATTGTGTTTTCCCAGTTTTAGAAAATCTATAATTTTTTAACTAACAGTAATGGTTGTTAATGAGTCATGTTAATATGTAGGTGAGAAATGTTATTTCTGCTCAGTTTATATGAACTTGAAACCAGAACAATTTTGTTAAGTCACATGTTTATTAAAATCATATAGACGTAAATTTCAAGGAAAAATAAAGTTACAAAAAATTCAAGTACCTATGTAATTAATTTTAAATGTTTTTCAAGATCCTGGCTTGAACTCGCGCGTAAAAAAATGTTTATAATAGGTAAAAAAGGCTTATCTCCGAAAATTATGTTATCTTTTCTTGTGAACAATATCATAATATATCAAATGGTAAATATGACCTCATCTGATGGAATTTCTGAAAAATGTTAGAATTTAGTTGTCAGCTTAACACCTTTAAAGAAATGAAAAAACAAAATCACTAATTCAATTTGAAATATCTGTTTCACACATGTTTTGGGTATATTATATTAAATTAATATTCAGTTTTTTTACATGCGTTGAAATAAGATTTGGTCCAATTCCTTTCCAGATTTTGGAAGTATATACACCATATAACAATTTATTTTTGTAAACCCCATACACACAACCGTACCTCCATGATAGTATACTGAGTCAGTGAACGGCAACGAGATGGTTACCCCGCCCCAGCAATTCTGCGTTCGTTGGAACAGCTACCAGTCCAACCTGCAGAACGCCTTCCCCAAACTACTCACATCCGAGCACTTCGTAGACGTGACGCTGGCCTGCGAAAATGAGATGCTCAAGTGCCACAAGGTCGTGCTGTCGGCCTGCTCGACTTACTTCGAGAAACTCTTGTTGGACAACCCCTGCCAGCACCCCATCATCTTCATGAAGGACATGAAGTGAGTATTCGGACTATCGACGACTCAACACACTGAAACGTTTGTACGTTCCAGATTCAGTGAGATGCAGTCCTTGGTGGACTTCATGTACAAGGGTGAGGTGAACGTAACTCAGGACGACCTACCTTCGCTGCTGAAATCGGCGGAGGCGTTGCAGATACGCGGGCTCTGCGGTTCCGACCAGCTGCTGAACCCCACATACTTCGGTAATATCAGGAACATGCAACAACACGTGCAACACCCCTTTCACAACCCTGCTGTGAGTATATTATCTATTCAGTATGTGTTTTACCATAAAGGTGATAATTGACCAGAATTAAGAAAAAAACGTTCATATGAACTTAGTTCTGCAAACATGTTTTTAAGGTACAGGGTGGTATTTTTTTTGTTTCAAACTTGGGACATTGAATCATAGGCGACGAAATTCTAAATTACTGAGGGTGCTCAAATTGCAAATAATTGGCACTTTTACTTATTAAAAGTGTAATTTTTGTATCGAATTTCGAACTTTACAAAAAAAGTTTTTATATTTTTCAAAAATTGTTTTCCAAAAAATAATTAAACATTAAATTTAACTATAATGTATAGAGTCACTCTACTTGTAACAGTAATAACACAAGTTGCGGTAATGGCTGTAATGGGATAATATTACCTGTTTCCCAGAATACTAATCTTGAAATTATTATTTTTTAATCAAATAATTAAGTCCAAATTCGTTTGTATATACATGCTTATCAGTGTTGCCTATTGTTATCTTCTTAAACCAACTGCAGTGGAGACGCGATTATCCGGACCTCAGTTATACGGATTCGCGATTATCCGGACTACCCACCTTCGAGCAAATATCTTTGTTAAATCTGTGTGTGCACGGATAAGTCGCGCATGCGGAAGGTTCGAAAAACAGAGTATGATCTCTGAGTTTACTACAATTAAAATGAATTCATGATGTAACAGCAATGAAGAGAAAAAATTGTTTACGTCAAATGACAATTATCAAATATTTTAAACAAAATTAAACTATAGTAACTGCCCTATATTTGACCTTTATTAGTTGTCAACTAACTAACTAACTAACTTTCATGATTAAGATTGCAATACATTATTTTAGTAATTTTAAGAAAATATGTATGTACATAAGAAAATTTATCTCTAATCTCAATAAATATTGATTTTTGTTCATTTCAATAAGTGTAAGTAATTTTTGTTGTTTTGAATAATAAACACCTAACATTATGAACATATTAATAGATTATTATTACAAAAATCGATTCTCTTCATTCTCATTCTTCTCTTATTGCATTCATTATATTATTCTCTTATAACCCTGCTCTTATTCTTCTCTTATTACATTCATTACACTACATTACATATTACATTATTCTTCTCTTATTACAAAAAACGATTCTCTTCATACATTCAATGACTTTGCGAACACGCCATTTTATAATCATTTTATTAAATAATTTCAAGTTTTCAATAAAATGTGTTAATACTATTTCTTTTAAAGCACTGTGTTTAGTTTGTGAATTTCAATGTCGATGATCTCTGAACTTGACCAAGTTTAGATGAATTAAATATATCAATCCATCTGTTATAACAGGTTGCTACGCAACCAAAAAACAAATGTCTAACGTTAATTCAGCGAAATGAGAATAGCAAATATGTCATTTTATTACATTTAATTTTTATTTTATCGGTTTAAGAGGTGTTTGTAATATGACATATAACGTATTTTGTATAGTCCAAGTTATTTATTTCAGTTTTTAATGACAATGTATTTGTATGTCTTCGTTTTTAAATTTCTATGTGATGTTATGAAAAATTATGATTTAAATAAATCAAGAAGGATAAGGTAAGCAGGGTAAGATAATTATGAAAAAAAGTTAAAAAATTTTCACGTTATTTGAAAAAGAAACCTTATCATATATTTCTAAAGACCAAAGGTAGGCTCCTTATAAATATTATCCCCGCTCGATGTTATTTTTTTAAAATGGTATTTTGCCATAATTTTTTTTTCAATCAAAATTGTGTTTTTTTACGGTTTTTCAAAAAGTTTAATTTAATATAAAATCGCATTAAAATTTTTTTTACAGAAAGGTCCTCTTGTTTCTAGTAGTTAATAAGTGAGAAAAAAACTTAAATAATTGATTACATTTTATTTAAATTTTGGTAAAATATTACTATTTTTTAATTTGTTTAAAAATTATTTAGGGTAATTAAAGATGAATTAAGATCATATTTTATTCCATACAACTATACTTATGAATTTAATTTGCACATTGAAATTATAGTTCCTTTAACTGTTTAAAATTATGGTTGTCATCTTGGAAGAGGACTTTTTAATAATTTTTAATATTATGCCATTTGATTTATGAAAAATTGTTAATAAAAAAGTTATGATCAATTCTGTTATCAGTTTCCAGTTAAAGCGTGTCAGTGCCTGTCATAAGCGTACAAGAAAAATCGAGCAGACTACGTGACGATAACTATTTTCTATTGCAATTTTCATATAAGTAGATATGCTCTATCAGCACTAGAAACCACGTCATAAATAACGATTGCTATATCACCCTGTACCTCAAAAGCAAAACATTTTGGTCAGATTAGAGGATCATCTGTGCAAAGAGCAACCGAAATTTTCGCCCCTTTGTGAGACCTCATAAATTTACTCCAAATGTGTGCCAAAAGATAGTCTATGATCAGACTTGAATCGTCTATAAGTTTTAGCTTGAGGCTGCATTTTGTTTTCAAGTTACGGTTGATTAAAGTTGTCATTTTTACATGGATTGTTATAGGGTTTTCAAAGTCGCTGATTTAAAATCAAAGGTTCGTTAATCTCTATGACTTCAGATTCTGGGAAAGGTCTTCAGAAATCTTGACGAAATCATTGATTTAAAATCAAAGGTTCGTTAATCTCTATGACTACAGGTCATTTGGAAGTCAAAGAATTAATCTTGGATTGTTAGTTTATTATGTTATATGAGCAAGATATATCGCCAATTTGAAGGAAGTATGTAAGTCTCTAATTTCAATTCAGTAGTTGGTTGACCTGTATCACGTCAGATTCAAGCTCAATTGAGGGATTAATAACGAAACCATGAAAAAAAAATGTGTATTAATCACAAATTCGTAACCTATCTTCGAAATTCTTCATTTTTCTGAAGCTTTTCAGTCATTTCATGAAGACCGAAGGGTGGTGAAGCAATTCTAATAGCAAATTCGTGCTCAACGCGAAAAAGTACTTCGGAATACATATGCCACATGTGAAGTACATCGATTTTTTTTAGCGGTGTAACCTCGATCCAACAATCCATGTAAAAATGACAACTTTAATCAACCGAAACTCGAAAACGAAATGTAGCCTCAAGCTAAAATTTATAGACAATTCGAGTCCCATCATAGACTATCTTTTGGCACACATTTGGAGTAAAGTTACGAGGTCTCACAAAGGGGCGAAAAATTAGGCTTTTTTTCGGTCGCTCTTTGTTGGTGGAATATTGCCACACGCTATATCGTCGAAATCAAATCCAAATTCTTTCCAGCCAAAAATGAGTTCACACATTGTCAAAACCGAAAATATACCTCAACCCAGCCAAGTCCCCATGAACAAAGAAGGCGAGCCGGTGGTGAAGAAAGAAGGTGCCGAAGGCTCAGACAGCGGAAATAACCCTTCGTCTTCAGAATGCGACTCCAACGACGGCATGTTGCAAATAAAAGGTGAGCTTAAGCGCATCCTAAATCGATATTTCTATCCTTAAAATTTTTAGAGGATATAGAAGAGGAACCGGACGATTCCTTCTTCGACGGGGACAGCGAGTTGATGGACCAGGAACTGACGGAGGAAGACGGGACTGTTAACACTGATGTCAAACCACAGTTTTCTGCGATCGCCAATGTATCTTGCCAGTACGACGGAGCACCAGGTAAGCAAGTAGAAAGTTTGTACATTGTACATAAATGTTTACAAGCCAGGGGACCACCGAGTTTAGGCAGCCCAACATGGCAGGATTGGTACTGGTAACGAAAATTCCCTAAATCTTGGCATCACCAATATTAATAATTTGTTTACAATGAACAATGATGAACCGTTACGTTTATGCTCGAGATAATGCGATCGGCGATTGGTTGAATAGTATGTCGTGAAAAATTACACCAATCACAGCCGGTGAAATAGAGTGTGTTTTAATGTAATTTTAATCTTATTGTTTTAATGTTTTTTAATTTTACCGAAATTTAATTGCCAACAGGAAAGAATTAAAACTACAGTTTCAAATAAAATTACTTGTCACATGACTTGTAAACATTTATGAAGGCTCTGTATATGTCACCTAAAACTGAACCTATTTTTTTGACTTGATTTACCTATTTTCACTCTTAAATGTTATTTGATACATACATTCTGTCGAAAAAGTCTCCGGAATCCCAGATGTCAAAGCACTTTTTAAACACATATTCCTGTATGAACTTCAACTCCTTCAGCGATTTCTGTAAAACGGCTTTTATGGAATCAAAACGTGTTTCACAAAGTGGTAATTTGAGTTTGGGAAAGAGGAAAGTCAGCAGGGGCCATATCTGGTGAATACGGTGGCTGCTCGATGACATTCTTTGAAATTTTGGATAAAAATTCATTCACAATTATCGCTTTATGTGATGGTGCATTATTGTGGTGCAAAATCCAAGAATTGTCCTTCCATAAATCTGGATTTGCGGAGGATATTCTCCTCAAACACCTCATATTGCCCACATAAAATTCTTTGTTGACTGTTTCCCATCCCAAATGAATTCTGTGTGGACAATACCACGATAGTCAAAGAAAACAATCAACATGACCTTGATTTTTGATCGACTTTAACAAGGTTTTTTTAGTTTCGGCTCATTAGAAAAAGGCCATTCCGAAGCTTGTTAGCATGTCAAACTCATAAACCTATGTCTCGTCACCCTTTATGATGTGTTGCATGAGTGGAGACCGAATTAGCTCATTTAAGCATGTCTTCAGTGACATGTTTGCGATGTTTTTTATGAAGAAAATTCATCAACTAAAATGGTGCTAATCGTTTCGTGAGATATGTTTAGTTCACATGCCAGCTCTCTCAAACTATAATGAAGGTTTGCAAGTGGCATTTCCTTCATTTTATCGATGTTTTCTTCAGTTGAAGACATTGAGGGACAACCAGAACGTGGAAAATCGTAGACTATGTTTGAATTCTGTTCAATAGTAAAAATCACGGAACACACCTCAGCTAGACTAACAAATTTAACAGCTGTAGTACTACCAACTTTCCATTAAAACATAAACTTATGGGGTTACACCACTGTAACGGCCTAAAAAAGCGTGTTTTTGACAATTTTTTTTTTTATAGAAGGAGAGGTAATAGAAAAAACTGTTTAGGTATGTTATTAGGCGTGTATTAAGTGTACAAAAATTTTTTTTCTTTAAAAAATATTTCAAAATGGCGGCACTGGAGCCATTTCCCTGAAGCATGTTGCCGTCGAGGCATCCCGCGGCACGCACTAGAACTAGTGCAAATTTCAATGTGGAACAAAACAAAAATTGCCCTTAATCTACATAAGTATAGCTAGAGAAACACGTATGGGATTGTAAAAATATTGTTTTTTTGTAAAATTGGCTCGTTTGAAGTAAAACGTTACATTTTTGACGAAAAAAAGGCAGTTATTTGTTTATAACAACTGTTTAAATTGACTTATCGAAAAATCCGTACGTGTTTCTCTTCAAAATGTTAAATATGTGGTTAAAATTTCAAAAGAAAATATTGAAAATTGTTGGTGTTATGGTGCATGCCGTTTTGAAAAAATGTGTTTCGAGAAAACGCATTTAAAGTTTTAAAATGAGTTTTAGACATGAACGTGTTTGAAAATTTTGCTTGAGAGAAGTTATAAATCAATAGGTAAGAAGGTAAGCGGTTCCTTCCGAGCGAGTATGTTCATAGCGCAAAATAAAAAAAAAACAAAATTTCATGTAACAAGCGTTCAAATAAAAACGTGGTCAAGTTGGTTCTGAAAATTTGGACGTAGGGCGTAGCGTATAGCAAATGAACTTAAACGTCATCTGTCAAAGCGCTATATCGCCGCTATCAATTTGAATATTTTCGTTTTAAAAAGCGTTTAAAATGGTGTTTTCTCAAGAACAAAAAGTGTTTATCATAGAGTCCTACTTTAGAAATGGACGCAAGATTGATGGAATATGGAAGTATTCTATTGAGGAATGTTTCATAGAATTTCAAAATCAATTTCCCGGCGTTGTTGAGTACAAAATTTTTCAAAGTGCAGTTCAGCGTTGTGTTAATGTTTTTCGTGAAACGGGCAGTGTAACAAGAAAAGAAGGAAGCGGCCGACCTAAAAAGCGGACTGAAGAATTAAAAGAAAATGTCCAACAAATAATGGAAAATGCGCCAAGAACTTCTGTACGTGTTTTATCACAAATGGTGGGAGTATCAGTCGGTACCTGCCACACAGTGTTAAAAAAAGATTTGCGTTTGTTCTCCTATCGTTTAACTTGTCAGCAAGAACTTCATGAAGTTGATTTTCCGCGACGGGCTGTATTTTGTGAATGGTTTTTAAACAACTACGGTGAACTTCATAATATCACCTTTTTTTCTGATGAAGCCTGGTTTCATTTAAGTGGTTACGTAAACTCACAGAATATGAGAATGTGGTCTTCTGAAAAACCAGATAACTTTTTTGTCGAGGGCCCTCTACACGCTCAAAAAATTGGAGTTTGGTGTGCTCTCAATCGAAGGAGGATTTATGGACCTATTTTTTTTAATGGTACTCTTACTGCGCAAAGGTATAGAGAAGAAATTATCGCTCCTTTTGTTAACCAGCTGGAAGAAAACGAAATTACAAACTTTTACTTTCAACAAGATGGCGCAAGGGCACATACGGCAGGCGAGACGATGAATATGTTGAGGGAAGTTTTCCAAAATCGACTAATAAGTCTCAATGCTGAACATGAATTTCCACCGAGGTCATGTGATATTACGCCGTGTGATTTCTTTTTGTGGCCTTACCTTAAAAACACTATTTTTGAACTGCCTATTCCTGATTTAAACCATCTGCAGGCTCGACTTATAGACAAGATTCGTGAAATTAACAATACCCCGAGCATCTTAGAAAATGTCTTTAATTCTTTGAGGAACAGGTGTGAAAAGTGCTTGGAACAAGGAGGGGGACACTTTCAGCAGCTGCTTTAATTTATTGTTATAACAAGGAGGGGGACACTTTCCGCAGCTCCTTTAATTGTTTGTTATTGTTATCACGATTATTCTTTAAAATAAAGTTATATAGTCATTAACGTTATTGAAACTGACAGCTGCTATACAGCTCGTTGAGAAATGAGGTTAAGTTGGTCGCTATAAGCTATTCCCTACGTCCAATGTGTCAGAGCCAACTTCGACCACGTTTTTATTTGAACGCTCGTTATAAAACCTTTTGCCTCATATTCTAGAAGGTTCTAACTACCTTCTAAGGAAAAAAAAAACGATTTTTTGAAAATTCTACAGTGGTGTAACCCCTTGGATCTACTTTAGACAGAATTTTTAAATGACAAATTCCGGATACTTTTTTAAGAGAATGTATACTAGCTTGATAGGGTTGATCACAATTTATTGTTAAGGAGGTTCGATAGATCTCTTCCGGGGCAGGCGGTATGGGAGGGAACCTATCCTATGCTTATGCACAACACATATTAGCTCGCATATATTTTTTGTGTTCAATGCACGGCAATTAAATTTTTATTTGAATAAAAGTGTCTATTTATTCATTAAGAGCTTGTAAAACTATGGGTAAAATCTGGCAACATTGCACATCAGTATGGTGTGGTGGTAAAAGTTTGGTGAACATCCAAGATACAAAGGAAAAGTAATGACTGAAAAGCAATATAAAAGGGGTATGAAACGGGTAGAATGTGGATTGATAAGAAAAAAGTAAAATGTGCAAACCGAGAATCCATGTGATAACTATCAAGAAGCTCAGTCTAGGTAGTGAGACATCGCTTTGTCGAATTGAATGTTATGACAGAAGATCTATACTATTCGTTTTGCAAAGAGATCCTTTCAATTTTTGTTTCAAATTACTATTATATTGCATTAGATCACGAAAAATTTATTTAATATTAATTATTACTCCATAAATTTTCGACTTGAATAATTTTATACTCTATAATCGAGTTATTCAAATATAGCGTGTCGGTCGAAGTGTTAAATACAGCTACACCGTTGCCATATTTCTTTTCATTGGATCAGATGAAAATGTTTAGTAATATTTAATTCTTTAATTGCAATTTTATTTTCCCAATCCTAACCATTTTTAAGGGCAATATTCACGTTTGATGGAAGTTTTTCCCAACTCCCGTAAGATCCTGTGTATAAGAGCATAATTTTTAATATCATTTTTCAAAAAAACTACATTGGCAATCGATCTGGTATTTTTACACAGCAGTTTGCATATTTGTTAACAGATTTCAATTACTTCGAAAACTTTCCTACCATTTTTTTTCGGTATCGAACCTCGTTAAGTATACTGCGTTCATGGGGGTGAATAGTAATGTCTTAAACTGGAATTATAGTTTAGTGTACAATTTGTTAAAATTATTAATAACTTTGTGTTCAATGCATTAAGTATTTCCTTTGGGATTCCACAGGGTTCTCACTGTGGACCAGTTCTATTTAACATATTTAATAATGATATTTTAAAACCCAGTTTTAAACAGAAATATATTTTATTTGCTGATGATCCTAATTAAATTCAGTACTTTGTAGTTGCGACTGTAATTTGTTACTGATTGATATTGACAGTTCTTTTATTTAGTTTGTCCATCACTTCTTCGTGATTACAAAATCAATGATGTTAAACATGTTAATGAAATAAAGGGTTTTGGTGAAGTAATGGCAATAAATTGACATTTATTTATTTAATTTTTTCTATAAACATTTCACAAAAGTTACTATTTTTATTGCAATATTCTACTCATACTACTTGTAGCCATCATAAGCAGAACTGGTCAGTAACACAAAACCAAAAACTTAACACAATTTCAGCCAATTTGAAGGAGTCCACATTTTCATAAAGGCCATGCGGAGTCCTTTGTTGATTTTTAAGAATTTAAGGAAACTAAAATTGCTAATTAATCAAGGATTGCAAAATTAGTTTTTTTTAAATTAAAGTTTTTTTTGTTGTTATTCTTTTTACTATTGAATTTTAACAAATAGGTTTTAACATTTAAAACATAAATAATTTTTGTATTTTTAATTTTCTTTAAATTTATAAAATTGTTTTCAATTTCATTGCTTGATATTTTACGGCAATTAAAATTTGTTACTAAATTATAATGAAAATGAAACTATGGCGACATATTTTTTATGTTAATATTTTTTAATTCACTTCTCCCATTTAAGTGAACTTTATAGTCTTTCTGAAGTCAGTTGAACATGTAAAAAAACGCCTAGCAATAAAATTTAATGAGTTTCATAGGCGTCCCTAAAAAAGTTTTCTGATAAAGGTAAAAAAATTATAATAATTTTTATATAATGTGCAGAAAATTTCTATTATATGTTCATTTGGCCAACAATATATTTTAATTATTTATGTCCTCAAACAATTTTATTATACTGATAGTGAATTTCGTTTTGTTCCGTTTCAAAAGGCCTCCAAAATGCCATGTTGTAACAATATTATTTCTCCCTTAGGTAATTGTAATATCAATGATTAATAGAAGGTGCCTATAATAAATTAAAATTACCTGAATCACACCAAATTCCTCATTGCTGCACTGCACTGCTGGGCAATTTGTCGACCACTTGTCAACGGCTGAAATTTTTTGCCCAGTGGCCCAATGCAGCTGTATTTGTATTTCGTTTGCCCACGCTCGCATTCTTCAACTGGGCGTATATATTTCTACCACCTCCACGTTTAGTTCGACCAGACCTGTATATGGGTATGGCTAAATATGGGAACAAGTTTTTCAAATAGTTGCTGCGTCAGCGACCGAACCTGGTACATACTGTCATCCTCTTGGTTCTTCAATTGATATCGGAAAGACTATACCTTCGTTTTTCTTTAAAACTGTTGATCCTATCGATTTCATGAGAAAATCGTTATATGAACTACCCCCAGTTTTTTTATTTTTTTGACATAACTGGGACACCCTGTATTTGGTACATGTGAATCAATAAAATACGGAAAAGTCAAAGATAATTACTAAAAACCCTCTTCAAAGTAACAACTTTAAGTTTTAACACTTCTATATCGCAACGTTATTGAGAAAAACAGGAAATACCCTTACTAGTTTTCCAAACTATAAACTTAACACTGCATATATTTTTTTAATTGTCCAGTACCATTATTTTTCAACTTAATTATATAACAAATTTCCATTAATTATTATTATTATTTTATTATCAGGGTCAGCCAACCGTCGCATCCGGCGATCGGACGAGGAGCTCCGCAGGGCGGCGGAGTGCATAACCCGCGGACAGACTTTCCAGACGGTCAGCGACCAATTCAACATCCCCATATCCACCATCCGGTTCTACATGGCGCGAAAGGGCATCCTGCCGCGACGTAAGCGCGGCAGGGCGTGCGCCGGTCCCCTGGGCGTGGGCATGGGCATGCCCATCAGTACGTCGTACAACTCCCCGGCGAGTCCCATAGGTCCCCCGTACCATATCGTGCACTACAAGTTACCGGCGTTGGGAGTCTCGAAACTTAAATAGGTCTTTCTGGGCAGCGCGTGCTCTGATATGTTGAGATAATTCTGAGTTTTCTCATGTCTCGTGTCTGGTCGACCTTCTGTAGGCCCATTTTATTATTAGCGTTATTTGATGTAGCGGACGGAGTTCCGGATCGAGGGGGTGCTCCAAGGAGTCGTGGATTTTATCAAACTTATTGGTTTAATCAGAGTTTGGGCTTTCATGTAAAATGTTAGAGGAAGGTGTTTGGTCATGTATCGTAAAGTTGTTGATTTTTTGTTTTTCTCGATGGCTGTATTACTTTTGTCCTTGGAGCGCCTCTGATTCTTACGGTTCGTTCCGTACCTTCATAACTGACTGTATTGAGGCCATATTTATGTGAAATTCACTCTTATTTATTTATAATTTTTACAATTTTTTTTTTAATTTTGAGGATCTCGTCGTGACTTTATTTTTCGTCACTTTTTGACGGTACTTAGGAAATAAGTATTTTTTTGCTGCCAAATAAGATTTTTTTATTTATTTAACTTAATCTTTAGTTTTCCCATGATTTTTACGTTGATTTCGCGTTCGTTTCGATCAAGTAAAAATATGTCTTCTCTAAGAATAATGTAAACTTAAGGAAAATTGTGGTAGAATGAGAACTTGTAGGATGTGAATTCTAGTAAATATATGGATATCGGAAACTACGGTATAGGAAAGTTATTGTACAAATTCTGTCTGACTTTGATATTATACCTACGAAAAATCTCAATTTGAAACCTGTACTAGTCTTGTAACGGATGATTATTTTTCGTATGTAAGTTTTTAGTATTTTTTTGCATTTTACACAAACTAGTTGTAGTTTTGCTGCCATTCTTTATGGATATCCCTATTAGTATAGTTTGTTAACACAAAACTGGGATCTGCAACTTTAACAAAATGTCCATTCATTTACTCAACAACATTTTCGTTTGGATTGAATCTAAATGGACTGCGCGTGTATTTAAAAATTTTCGCTCCCAGTTTGTCACTAAAATTAAGTTGTCAAGCTCAATGAAAACTAACCTCTTATTTATACGAATATCGTGATATCTTGCTCTCTATTTTAACACATTACGGTTCATTTTTTTCTTTACCCTCACATCGTTGGTCGTCGGACCTTAGTTGTAATCAAAAAAATAAAATAAAATACGAAAGTAACTAGGCTTCCATTTTTACACTCAGAGTAGTTATACGTACTAATTGAACCAGTGAATAAAGAAACAGTCGCCTTAGAGTATATTTTACGATGCCAAGTACTTATTCGTTATCTGCAGGTACAAAACGGTTTTATTTTTCGTTCGGGATAAGGGTAATCAAATTATTTGTTTCGTCTTTCATAGTTAAGAGAGTTACTGTGAGATTAAGGTAAAATTTATTTTATTTATCGCCTAATTTACATGTAACATAACCTTCTACGTGGCTCGTCAAAAAATTCACGAAATACCTGTACTCGAATAAGGAAAGTAGTTTCTAAAAGCTGTTAAAGTGAATGAATGAATGTAGGTGTTAAATAATTTTTTTTTTCACGGTTTAATGGTATACTATGTCGTTTTTGACGAGTCCCGTGTAAAACAATCGACTGACTGGAGTGGCAGCATCAACCTTTGAAGCAATATGACCGACAATGCGCTTAATTTTTTTTTTTTAGTGTAAAGTCTACTTAAAGGTTCTTTTCTTAATTTTTAATGCAATTTTGCCAGTGATACAAATAGAGAGGGATTATTTTTAGATCCATACAATATATACTTTTTCATAGAACCGCACTCACCTCATAGAAAAAAAAACAGATTAGGTTAGGGTTTAGACCCAGAACTACTTTCATCGTCAAAAAAGAAATAGTAATATGATATTTTCGTAAATGTTAGACAATTTGTTGTTAGAAGTGAATTATATTAGATGTACATTTTTTTTATAATAATAAACTTAGACTGAATATTGTGAACATGAGTATAAAACCCTCTTTTATATATAAAGCATTTTTTAGTTTTATCCAAAATAATAGAAACAAAATATTCATTCAGAGATGGATAGAAACTACCGTATTTCTTTTTTTATAAGTAATTTTTGATGCAGAAAAAATTTTTTATTTGTCGATGAAAGGGATCTAGGTTAAATCAGGATATTCTATTTCTGGAAACCGTGAAAGGACTGATTATCAGTTTGAGAAGAAAAAAAAAGCAGAAACAGAGACACCACGTAGGTGCCACAACTCTAATCTTTGTAAAAAAAATGAACAATCGTATTCTATACAAAGAGGTTACGGAAAAATGTTACATAACCTAACATTTTTATATATTTTCTGTAATCTCGATATTATACATAAGACTTAGAAGATAAGATATAGATTAGAAGTTTTTGTCTGATTTACTGTGTTACTTATACAAGAAATGTATCGTTTTGTACGTTTAAAAGGCTTCTTCTGAGAAAACGTCTTTTAAATGGATTAATTTTAAGTTTCGTAGTTCTTTCGTGTACGACAATGTTAGATTAGGTTTATTGAAATTTTGTTTTTCTTTTTTTTGTATGATATTTTAATACCTGTGTGTAATTTTTTGAGTATTATCTACTTTATAGTATTTTTTCGCAGCTGTTTTTAGTTCATTTAGCTCATACCCCCCTCCCCCCTGTAAAGTATATTATGTGTAAAAGTGCCATCTATAATATATTTTTCTAGTTAAATAGAACGCTTATGTCTTTGTGACTTAGACACTGTATACAGTATTCAGTCGTAAATATACAAGTATTATATACAAAGCTTTATTTTATTTTCTTCCTAAACACGAAAACAATTTTATAAAGTAGGTCATTGTATAAAAAAGTGGAATATATTTCTTGTTGCTTCATTCGGTAGTTCAATATTTTATCAGATAAAATTTTCAACATTTAAATACATGATAGACAAAATGCAATAGCGTGTTTTATAAAATTCAAAAGAAAAACTAGATTTACTTCCTCGAATTAGATCAGTTGGCTTGGCGCATGACGTCATGTAGAGAGTGATTTAAGTAGTTCATTAATAAAAGCTTATCGTTACGTATTCAATAAATAAATAATGATTTTAATATCAAAATAATTAAATACTCTTCGGTATTATCTACATTATTCAGTAATTTTTGTATAGCTCTTTCACAATGTTATGCATGGAAAATTCAATTCTGATTTTTATTTAAATTATTTGGAATATGGAGAACATGTCGTTAAAAGAATTGCCTTGGTTGTTTCTTGTACAACCAAATATAAAGAACGCATTTCAAGAAGTCATTGTCATACTAATTAATGATGTCAATAATCACTACAGGAATCAAGAATTTTTCATAGATCAAACTCACATAATGTAAATAGCAAATTTGCACCACGTTTGAAGGTAAAAGACACGGAAACCAAACTATAATGATAGGTTAACAAAATTAGTAATATTAACGGCACTGCTTGTTTGTAACATACAAATATCAGCAACTCGCTATTTAATCTCCACGTGACGTCACAACATGGCCGCAAGTATGCTAATATGTTGTTCAATGTTCAATATCGTATCCCTAGTCAGTCATCTTCATCTATCTAAATATCATAGTCTTTGTATTAGGCAATGGATGAACCTAACCTATCTTTTTATATTACCATTTTCAGTTTTCACGTGTACATACGAAGGAAGTAAATAATAGTTGGGCGCTGCTGTAAAAATATGGGTAATAAACAAAAACATCTAAAGAGGAAAATTAGTGATTCAAATGAACAACAGGAAGAAGTAGATACAGAATCGAACGAAGAGGTAAGTCTTATTCAAGTACATATAGAACACAGTCCAAAAATATTGTTTTTAGGACGATTTCTTGAACACAGTGAACGGAGAGGACGGTGATAGTTCAGACTCTGACCGAGAAATTGAAGATTCCGGAGATGAGGATAACCAACTTGCTGAAGAAGAATCTGAAGCGGGTTCTGACGATTTATCGGACGAAGATATCGAAGAAGAATCCGAAAATGAAGACAGTGAAGACGAGGAAGTTGAAGACAGTGGAGAAGAGGAAGAAGCTGGGAGTAGCAGTGAAAATGAAGAAACAGAAGGACAAGCCGAGGAAGATGACCAGTTGGATACTGACAAACCGGAAAATAAGCAAGCTAATGGAAATCCTATTGTAAATAGGAAAAAAGGGAAGAAACATATAGAAGTTAAAGGTATAATGCATCCAATCTGTGTTGAAAAGTATTAAGTATTTCTTTAACTTTTAGAGACTAGAACTGAAAACAAGCGAGATGAATATGCTGATCACGACACCTCCGATGAAGAAGATATAAGGAACACTGTTGGAAATATTCCAATGAATTGGTATGATGAATACAAGCATCAAGGTAAAATTTACATTTTTAATTTCAGAAATAAGTTCAGTGCTCATTCATTTCAGGTTACGATTGGGATGGAAATCAGATATTAAAACCAGAAACGGGTGATCAATTGGACAACTTCCTTAAGAAAATGGAGGATCCTGATTTCTGGAGGACTGTAAAGGACCCACAAACAGGACAAGACGTAGTATTAAGTGATGAAGATATTCAGTTAATTAGAAGAATCAAAGCCCAGAAAATACCAGACGTTTCATTTGACGAATACGCTGTAAGTAATTAAAATACATCAAATGTTTTTAATATGTATTTCATGAAATTATACTGTTGCAGCCTTGGATTGAATGGTTTACGAGTGAAGTAGAAAAAATGCCCCTCCGAAAATTCCCCGAACACAAACGTTCCTTCCTGCCGAGCAAACATGAAGCTAGGAAAGTGTCCAAACTCGTACATGCCTTGAAAATGGGCTGGATCAAGACACGAGCGGAGCAGGAGAAGTTGCGTGCCAAGAAGGAGCCCCAATTCTACATGCTTTGGCAGACCGACGACCAAGCGGAAGAAATGAGGCGGATACACAAGCATATCCCTGCCCCAAAGAGGCTCCTACCAGGTACTAACTACTTTGCTGTTTACTTCGATGTATTGAACTTCCTTCTTAGGTCACGCGGAAAGTTACAACCCTCCCCCTGAATACCTCTTCGATGCCAAGGAACTCAAGGAGTGGAACAAGCAGAAGAACTCCCCATGGAAGAGGAAGCTGCATTTCGTACCGCAGAAGTTCGATTCTTTACGCAAAGTTCCTGCCTACCCCAGATTCATCAAAGAACGTTTCTTGAGGTGCCTCGACTTGTACTTGTGCCCGAGAGCCATAAAAATGAAACTGAATATAGACCCGGAATCGCTGGTACCCAAGCTGCCTAGTCCGAAGGACTTGCAGCCGTTCCCGACTGTGCTAGCCATCGAGTACACAGGTAAAACGGTAAAATTAACACGAGAAGATATTTCAGTTCATTCCTACTCGGTACAGGTCATACGGATATGGTCAGGAGTATAAGTACGGATAAATCGGGACAGTACCTGCTCAGTGGGTCCGACGATGGTACTATCAAAATATGGGAAGTCAATACAGGCAGATGCCTCAAAACGATCAAGACGGACAACGTTGTTAGGTCGGTCGAGTGGTGTCCGAACGCAGCTTTGTCGCTCGTCCTGGTTGCAACCGGTCAGGAGGTTTTGCTTATAAATCCGAACGTTGGTAAGTTAAAAAATGTTTATACAAAGTGTTTGCATGATAGATTAAAATACACAGAAATGTTTCATACATCATAGGTCTTAAACTTCGAGAAAAAAACTGTTTATATGTAACTTTGCGAAACTTAAAGTTTACAAAATAAAAGAAGAGACAATAATAACTAACACTGTTAGCTTAGTGTGATAAAATACTTATAACGTCAATTCAATTATAACAATTTGTCAACAATTCTGTCATAATTTTAAATTGTGATTCGTTTTCTGTTGTTTTTATTGTTCCTCTAACTGTGCTCTCTTTGTTGATGGTCAGTAGTGAGGCGATGTCATTAATTTTCATTTGTGTGTCGAGTTTGTTACAGTATTGGTATTGACTAATTCTTTACTGAATATTTTGTTTTCATTATGTTTCTCATATATGAATATCAAAACATTTTATTGCAAATGGGGATCAAAATGCAATTCTTACAAATCACGACATGTTTATGGTAACTGGTATCCAGATAGAGATTTACTACATGCTAGATCATCTGTTACGGTGTTCCAGTGTGATTTAGAAACTGGTAGTGTTATTCCTCGCCCTGATCGAGGACCACAACACAGATTCCTGTGCAGACAAGAGAGTAGAAACCAGATCGTTGACAAGAGTACATAAAATGCTTAAAGAACATTTATGATTGTATCCTTATATCCAACTAGAACAGAGTTGATGATGGCAGATTTTCCCCGCAGACAGAATTTCTGTAGTAGGTTTTTACAAGCAAATCACAATCATTTTATTCACAAAATTCTAGTTACAGATGGGATCTTATATAAACAAAATTTTTTGTTTTCATAATCGCTGGGATGACGATAATTCACAAAAGATTATGCAGACTAACTTTCAACATAAAAGTTTTTATTATTATGTAAAGAAATAGCATATCTACTAGTTCACTATTCTCATAGATATAGCCGTTTTAAATTGTCAAACCATAATTTTAGAGCGTAAATTATGTGACCCATTAACATGGTGAGTTAATAATTAACCGGCAGATCAAAAAAATACGTCAGTATACAAAAAAATTATGAATTTGGGAATATCCAAAAAATTATATGAAAAAGTGCTTATATTAATGAGTGGAATACACGAATTATATAATTGAATATTGGATATAAGGCACTTATACACCTCTATATACAGGGTATTCCTAAATAAGTGTCGCAACGAAAACTGTAAATTCCTCTTGAAACAAGAAACATTCTTTTTCCCTTCCATTTTTCTCTCCAGCCATTCGTTTTTGAGATACACGGTGTCAAAACTTTAATTTTTTTTTAGTTTTCTGCCAATATCTTAGGAGCCGTTTGAACTACAGGACTGAGCTTTTGTAAACACATTACCACTATTAATAGTTACTTTTTCGCACTCTTCTCGAATTCATTGGACGTGCCAGTGGTGGAGATTTTAAGGTTTTATTTTACACAAAAAGAGTTCTCTTGGTGCATTGCTATAAAGTCAACCGTTTTTAAGAAAAATTATTTTTTATGACATTTTGCTAACGTTTCGAAAATCTTTTGTAATTCAAAAAATGGGTAGTAATACTTAACAATTTTAACGAAATTTAACACGAGATAGGATTTTAACTTTGAAAAACTTAAAAATAATTTTTTATCGCTTTAGCGACTAAATTTTACAAAAACTGTTCAAAATTGCGTCTGTTAGCTTAAATGCACGCATTACATCGTCGGATCATGTTTCTATGAACGTTGTTCATAATTTGATGGGTATTTCTAATTTGTTCCACTGTGGCTTCAACCGTAGCGGTCGATTCTTTGACCGTATTGACAGGAGTTTCATAAACAATGCTCTTCATGTGACCCCATAAGAAATAATCAAGTGGGAATAAATCCGGCGACTGGGCGGGCTACAGCACCGGACCACCTCTTCCAATCCGTCGTTCTCTGAATGTTCTGTTGAGGTACTCTCTTACAACTGCAAAATGCAAATCCATTTTTACCGCACTCTTAACAATTTTAAACAATTAAAAATTAACACTCGGCAGCATGACATTTAATTAACTTGACACTCTTGACAGTTCTAAGGTAAGTTGTTTTCAATGGTAACTTAGTTTTTTCCTTTAACGTATGTGGTGTCAACATGACAAGACACCCTCACATTTTGCAAGTGCAAGTACCGCAACAGAACATCCGGAGAACGACAAATCAAACCGCTGGATGGGGACATCTGAAATGCATCGTTTATGAAATTCATGTCAATACTATCGAAGAGTTGACCGATAGGGGTGAAGCCACAGTGGTAGAAAAAAACCTGATTCGAAGATGTAATGTGTGCATTGAAGTCTGCGAACGGTTTTAGTAAATTTTACTTGCCAAATTGATAAAAAAAAGTTAAAATCCTATCTGTTGTTATATTTCGTTAAAATTGTTAATTATTACTACCTATTTTTTGAATTACAAAAGATTTTCGAAATGTTAGCATAGTTTTTGTTCATAAAGTCATTTTTCTTGAAAACGGTTGACTTTAGAGCAATGAACCAAGAGAACTCTTTTTGTGTAAAATTCATTGGCACAAAATTTGCTATCAAATGTCAATTTTTCCATTACCGTAAAAGTTAAGGGGGAAAAACCCTTACGATACCTTAAAATCTCCACCACTGACATGTCCAATGAATTCGAGAAGGGTGGGAAAAACTAGCTATTAATAGTGGTAATGTGTGTACAAAAGCTCAGTCCTGTAGTTCAAACGGCTCCTAAGATATTGGCTAAAAACTAAAAAAAAATAAAGTTTTGACACCGTGTATCTCGAAAACGAATGGCTGGAGAGAAAAATGGAAAAGGAAAAGAATGTTTCTTGGTTCAAGAGGATTTTACAGTTTTCGTTGCGACACTTATTTAGGAATACCCTGTACATAGAGGCATATAAGTGCCTTATATCCAATATTCAATTATATAATTTGTGTATTCCACTCATTAATAAAAAAAAAATTAAAAGATTTGACACCATGTATCTCGAAAA
Organism: Anoplophora glabripennis; assembly: GCF_000390285.2. Classification (NCBI taxonomy): domain Eukaryota; kingdom Metazoa; phylum Arthropoda; class Insecta; order Coleoptera; family Cerambycidae; genus Anoplophora; species Anoplophora glabripennis. Next base: position 50,024 of record NW_019417162.1, on the reverse strand, counting down.
CGAAAGCCCGGAAAGAAAAATGGAAGAGGAAAATAATGTTTCTTTTTTCAAGAGGAATTTACAGTTTTCCGTCGTGACACTTATTTAGGAACACCCTGTATATTTTATTCTTAATTTATTTTGTACTTAGGTGACTTCCTCGTCAACAGCAAGACAGATACCGTTCTGAAAGAAGTCCCCAAATCAGACATCGTCATAAACGAACGGGTCCGCACGACGGTCCAATGGTCAGAACCAGACGATGCCCAGTACGAACGAGGGATTCGAATAATGCTAAAACACTTCAAAGAAGTGACTCAGGTTACTTGGCACGGACGCGGTGATTACTTCGCCTCTGTCATGCCAGAAGGACAGAATCGTTCGGTTCTTATATCCCAGATTTCGAAACGTCGCTCTCAATTACCCTTTACTAAGGCTAAGGGGCTAGTTCAGTGCGTTTTGTTCCACCCAACAAAGCCGTTTTTGTTCGTCGCCACCCAGAGACACGTTAGAATCTACGATCTGGTTAAGCAGACCCTAATGAAAAAACTTCTGACTAATTCTAAGTGGATTTCAACGATGGCGATACATCCCGGCGGCGATAATTTACTTGTCGGAACGTACGATCGGAAGATGCTGTGGTTCGACTTGGACTTAAGCACAAAGCCTTATCAAACTTTGAGATTGCATGGTACCGCCGTTAGAGACGTAGCGTACCACAAGCGGTATCCCCTGTTTGCGTCGGGGTCTGATGATAGAAGTCTCATAATTTCTCACGGAATGGTATATAAGTGAGTATTGTTGAACTTATAACGAATGTTATACTAATTGAAATTATCGTTTTTTTTTGTAGTGATTTGCTGCAGAATCCTCTGATCGTTCCCCTGAAACGACTTCAGGATCACAAAGCATTCAATGATTTTGGTATATTTGGAGTGCATTTCCACCCTCTGCAACCATGGGTGTTTACTTCGGGTGCAGACGGTACTATTAAATTATATTCTAATTGATGTTGTTTATTTTTTACAATAAATTACTTAAAATGAATTCGTTTTTGTATTATCTGGAAGAAGTATTTTTAACAGTTCTAATACATTGATATCAAACCACTAAGATACTTGGCGAAAGTTTAATACGCGATTTTTTTACTTAAAAAAAAATATATACCTTTGAAAACAGTTTGTATGTCTCTAAATGGAAAATATTAAGCCGCAACACTAATTTTGTTAACAATTTAGGATAAAACTCGCAAAAGTATAAAATATTTAGTTTAACCTTTAAATTGAATTGATCCACTGATCCACGGAATTAGCTCTCGCAATAGGATATGTCATTAATTTATATCGATTTCCATTGAGAAAACTGGTGCACACTGAGTGCACCATTGACGTTCCATTGGTCAAGTCGGTGCAAATTTTCAAATTCCATTGGAAAACTAGAGCAACAGTTCTTGCTCTGAGTGTATATTATTTCGCACGAGGTCTTGAAGCTGGTGCCGGTGTCAGTGCAAGAAAAAATGACAGTAAATATGGACAAAGTTGTTGCCCCATTATTATCGTTTTTATCAAGTAGTAGTAATGATGATGATAAAATGTATGTTATACCAGTTATACGCAAACAACTGCCAAAACTAGAAGGATTAATTGAAAATGTCATCTACAAACTTAAATAAGTGATCCGTTTCGTCTACAGGAATACACAAAGTAACTTCCTTGTCGTTTATTTTAAATTTCAAATTTAATTTTTGATTCATTGTAACTGCCCTCTTTGAAAAACTTCAACTGTTACTTTGACTTAATAAAAATCAAAACATAAACATAACCTATAATGTCAGAAACCCACGCAAAAATTGTCATTCCATTGAGATTGCACCAGAGCATATTTCAATACAACCAGTGGAGTGTCAGTGCTGCCCGAATGCAACCCCAGTTTTCCCCAATGGAAATCGCTATTAATTTAAGTTTGCAGGGATGTGATGTAACATTATAGAAAAAAATAAATAAGACCCTAACTACGAAAACAGATGCCGATTAGACTGATTTTAATATGTTAAAATTGAATCAGAGCAAATTTCTCAATACAATAGACAAACTCTGCTTTTTAGATGTAGGAAATATAATTTCCCATAAGTTTGTAATTTAAAATCCAATTTAAAACGATAAATTTAGCAAAGTCTATCCTATATGGGAAAAAAAACTTGACTTAAAAGCAGACGATAACGGTAATGGTAATTAAAATTGCCAAAACATAGAAGTAAGGTTAAGGGTTAAGAAAACAGGTACTTCGGTTTTCGCGCCTTGACAATATTGTCATTTAAAATTGGCGGTTTAAACGCCACACCCACCTTTCCTGATTGGAGCGCACGTAGCGTCTTTTAATGTATTTTATGGTAACACTTCTGGTTTCTGGTGAAAGATAAAGATGAAAGTAACTAACTAGGAATTTGAACAATCTTGCTCGTCAACGTCAACCACATCTGTCTACCTGGGTGAAGGCCAAAAAAAATAAGAAGAAGAAGAACGTCAACCACATAACCTAACTTTGTTACCAAAACAATCCATGTGTTAGCAACTTTCAAAGATTTTATAAACACACAGGATAAAATGGGCAAACTAAACGTATCCATAATGAGATACCTAACTCCGGAGGACTTCAGGGTGCTCACAGCTATCGAAATGGGTATGAAAAATCACGAATTGGTCCCCGCACCTATGGCAGCTTCTATAGCAAATTTACAGCACGGTGGGGTCCACAAACTGTTACGGGAACTGTGTAAACACAGACTTCTAAGCTACGAGAGGGGTAAGAAGTACGACGGATATCGCTTGACTAATGCCGGATACGATTACTTAGCTTTACATTCACTTACAAAACGCGAGGCTGTAGCCTCTTTTGGAAACCAAATTGGTGTTGGGAAAGAGAGCAACATATACATCGTTGCGAATCTTCAAGGTGAAGAGCTCTGCTTAAAGCTCCATAGACTTGGTAGGGTTTGTTTTCGTAAAGTAACGGAGAAGAGGGACTACCATAAGCATCGTAAGTCCGCGTCTTGGTTATACTTATCCAGGATATCTGCCACAAAGGAATTCGCGTATATGACTGCACTACACGACAGAAAATTTCCTGTACCCAAGCCGATAGATTTCAACAGACACTGTGTCGTTATGGAATTAATACAAGGCAAACTATTAAACCATGTGATGGAAGTAGAAAATGTCGATGCCCTCTATGATGAACTAATGAATTTAATAGTAAGATTTGCTGATTCAGGGGTAATTCATGGAGACTTTAACGAGTTCAATATTATATTAACCGAAGGAGAAAAGCCCGTTATAATAGATTTTCCGCAAATGATTTCGACGGAACATGCCAACGCTGAATTTTTCTTTAATAGAGATGTGAACTGCGTACGGGAATTTTTCAAAAAACGTTTCAGCTATAAAAGTGAGTTATACCCCAAATTTTCGGATATAGAAAGAAGCGATAACTTGGATGCTGAAGTTTTATGCTCTGGATTCACAAAGGAAATGTCTAAACACATCAATAAGGAATTGGGCATCGACGACAGTGAAAATAATGAAGATACAGATGAAGAAAGTGTGGATGATTTGTGTCACGAAGAAGCGGAAGAGGATGAAAAAGAAGAATTTTTTGATGCGTGTGAGACACTTGATGATAAGAAGACGAATACTGAGAAAAATTCAGAAACAAACTGTTCAAATACTGATACAAATTACTCGACAATTGATTTTATTGTGGAGCAAATGAAGAACAACAGATTACCACAAGACGATGAAAAAAGTAAACCGTTCAACTTTGTTTTTGTAATAATATTTTGAATTTTATCCCATTTTAGGTGATCATTCTGATCTTCAGTCTTCCGACAATTCCTATGACAATTTTGAGGCCGGAAGCGTGAGATCGTCAGCCACCACCATACATCCAGACGAAATAAAAAGGAGATTGAAGAAACAGATTGCTGCAAGGGAAAGACGGAATCAGAGGAAAAAATGTGTTGCGAAAGGAGAGGCTAGTGCTGTTACGAGGACCAGACGGGAAAATATAAACACGATAAAGCAGAACAAAGGAATTTGGGCTTATGATGGATAACTGTTTTTTATATTCTATATTCTTAATTTATGTTAATAAAAATATATATGTAAAAGGTATTTTACTCACAACGGACTTAAAAATAATTTTACATTTTCAATTTAAATTGTAAACATTTTCAAAAATGATTTTATTGGTATGTGAATTCCTTTGAAGATTACAACTTAAAATAAAAGCAGTTGATTGGTTGAATTAGAAAATATATTGCTTGTTTTTAAATTTAACCAATCATCTGCTCCAATTTCAGTTTGTAACATAGATTGGTTTATAATCTGATTATCAACGAAAGAACTAGCTGCTAATTTAGATCAACATCGAAATACTTTATTTTATTCCCTTCATTTCATATGCTTCTTGACAAACAGAAATGTAAGTGGGACAATTTCTCTACATTTAGGGAAATTTCTTGTTAGGCTATTGTCTTTCTGAAAGACTATTGCCACACCCGACCTAGACCAATCGTGTCATTTTATTTTATACCAAATAAATAACATGGCTGTTTGATGTTTACGTTGTGGAGCTCTACAGTTCGCTTACAAAAAACTTATCTATTATTTTCCTTATCAGAGAGCTTTATATTATTATCAGTGCCAATTAGAGATTAGATAACTATGTCTAGCGAATCTGTAAAAAACGTAAGTACCTAAATTTCTTTATATTCCGGTTATCACTGATAAGACTTCAATTTGCAGTAGTGAGCATCTTTGTAATAAACATAGCCAGTATTGTTTATAAACACAACTTATAACAGTTCAAGGATATACACCTATAGTTTATTTTAACAAGTTTTATAAAAACCTAGGATATATCCCTTGCCATGCAAAAAGTAACATGTGCCACTAGAACAATGAAAACATACTTATTTTAACCGTTCTTTTCAGTTCTCCAGCTTGGAAACGCCTGGATATGTAGGATTTGCTAACCTCCCCAACCAGGTCCACCGCAAATCCGTCAAGAAGGGCTTTGAATTTACCCTCATGGTCGTCGGTGAAAGTGGACTCGGCAAATCTACCTTAGTTAATGCACTTTTCTTAACTGATCTCTACCCTGAAAGGCTAGTGCCCGATGCCGTGGGTAAGATACTTACACAGGAAATACTGACGGATATTTTAATGATTTTTTTGTGCAGAAAAACTGAAACAGACTGTGAAGTTGGAACCATCCACTGTAGAAATAGAGGAGAGAGGTGTTAAATTACGCTTAACTGTTGTTGATACACCGGGATACGGCGACGCGATTGACAACACCGATTCCTTCTCTGAAATAATCCGGTACATTGACGAGCAATTCGAGAGGTTCTTAAGAGACGAGTCTGGCCTTAACAGGAAGAACATCATGGACAACCGCATACATTGCTGTTTTTATTTCATTTCGCCATTTGGCCACGGGTAAGTAATGTTTCAGTATTTATATATTGTTTAATCAATGGTAAGTGGTGTTTTGCAATTTTTTGTTGTTGATTTTGACTTTTAAATATGAATGGTTAAATATGAATGGTTACATATTTCATTAAAGGCAGGAAATGCATATAATTGCTCTTCTAGATAAACAATCATTGAATATAAACAGAATATAGTTTAAACCCTATTTCTATTCTTTCAAAGTTCAATGAACATCTGCTAACCAGCCATTTTTAGAAACATATGTTTTGGAAAATTAAAATTTATACGATACAAGCTTAAGTACCACCAGTTGTGTACTGTTTATGTTTCTACATAAATATTTTTTTAATTGAAGAATGCTTTGTTCCCATTGTTATATTTGTCAATATAATTAATGATTATTTACACAGCTATTAAGGTCATCGAAAGATAATCATTAGCATTCATAAATTGTTTACTGATACAGTTTATTTTGGATCTTACTTGAGGCACAAATTTGGTATCAGAGAAAGTAGAGTCGTAAATTTATCAACTTTTACCTTTGAGTTATGTCCATATACTGTTTTTTCCAATGTAATAAATTATATTTGAAAGGTATCGTAAATCCTCAGGTATCAGTTGTAGCAGATCATGTTTCACTGGGTAATTTTATAAATATACAGGGTGTTTCATAATATATGCGCAGGACTTCAGGATGTGATAGCTCGTCCAACAATTTGAAAAAAATTTTGTATTAACTTACCCTCTAAAATGCACAATTTTCGAGATACAGGGTGTTGAAATTGTAAAAAAAATTTCGTTTTTTGCGAATATCTCCGGAACTGTTTATCGTACAGAAAACAGCTTTTGTAAGCATTTACTACTCATAATAAGCTATGTTCTGTGCAAGAAAAAAATTTTTTCATAGTCATAATTGGTGAAGATTTTGAAGGGGAAGTGGGTGTTTTTCTCCCCAACTTCTACACCACTGGAAACAGTACGGTTTTGAGATGCCCATTTGAACCGCCAATGTTTTCTACACAAAAACGGTACTCTTGGTCATAAGCTCTAAAGTTGACCGTTTTCGAGAAAAATCTACTTTTATGTTGAAAAACATGGTCAATTTTTTGAAATAAAATTTTTATTTTACTAAATGTATTATAATTTTTTTATCAAGTAGGCGTTAAATTTTAAAACAAAAGCTACCTCCTGTCAAAATAACAATTAGTTTGTACCTGCGAAAAGTCAATTTGTATTACAAAAGTAAAAATGAATTACACAAACGCTGAAATGTGCGAAATGCATTACCTTTACGGAATGGCGAACGGTAATTCGGCAGAAGCAAGGCGGTTGTATCAAGAAAGACATCGTGATCGCCAAGTACCGCATCACAACTTGTTTCAACTCATTCACCAACGACTATGGGAAAATGTCATGTCTCAGTTTGGAGCCGAAGTTATGTTTACCGATGAAGCATCTTTCTCGAGAGATGGTATTTTCAATTTTCACAATAACCACATACGGGCTGAAGAAAATCCACATGAAATTGCAGAAGGCAATCATCAGCAACAATTTTCCGTGAATGTTTGGGCTGGCATCGTCGGTGATCATTTGATAGGCCCACATTTTTTACCGAACAGATTAAACGGTGCAGATTATCGACAATTTCTAGAACAAGTACTGCCGGAACTGCTGGAAGATGTACCGCTTCAAGTAAGACAAAACATGTACTTTATGCATGATGGAGCTCCGGCCCACTTTAGTTTGGTTGCTCGCCAATACTTGGATGACGAATACCAAGACCGTTGGATCGGTCGAGGAGGTGCCCACCCTTGGCTCCCGCGATCTCCCGAACTTAATTGTTTAGATTTTTTCTTTTAGGGCCATCTCAAAACCCTAGTCTACGCTACTCCAGTTGAAAATGTTGATCAATTAAGAGAAGGCATTGTTGCATCTTGCGACATAATTCGGAACACTCCGGAAATTTTCTTGCGTGTTAGACAGTCAATGCGTCGAAGAATTGCTGCGTGCATTGAAGCTAACGGAGGACATTTCCAACATTTAATTTAACTGCGTACGATTTATTTTTTTTAAATTTTGCAACTATGAAGTTAACGTTTGGTTTTGTTACTTGTTCTAACGATTAAATAAATTTTGTTTAATTAGTAAAAAAATTTTATTTAAAAAAATTGACCATGTTTTTCAACATAAAAGTAGATTTTTCTCGAAAACGGTCAACTTTAGAGCTTATGACCAAGAGTACTTTTTTTGTATAGAAAACATTGGGGGTTCAAATGGGCGTTCAAAACCGTACTTTTTCCAGTGGCGTAGAAGTTGGGGAGAAAAACACCCACTTCCACTTCAAAATCTTCACCAATTATGATTTTGAAAAAAATTTTTTCTCGCACAGAACATAGCTTATTATGAGTAGTAAATGCTTACAAAAGCTGTTTTCTGTACGATAAGCGGTTCCGGAGATATTCACAACATTTTTTTTACAATTTCAACACGAAATCTCGAAAATTGTGCATTTTAGAGGGTAAGTAATACAAACTTTTTTTCAAATTTTTGGACGAGCTATCACATCCTGAAGTCCTGCGCATATATTATGAAACACCCTGTATAGTTACCTAACAAACCAATTTTCTTAAAAAAGTTTATTCGCTATTTAATAAAATGATATAATTTGATATTTAACATGTAGTACACTGAAGTTTGGTTATTACATCTTTTTTAAAGACCAAATGTATGTTGCTACGTACTTTTCCCATAAGTTTAATTTCTTATACAAAGTATAGATTTCAATCCCCTTTACGCAATGCGCCGACCTAAATTTTCCATATTTGTAACACTTTCAACGTCTTGCTTAGACAATCTAGTACAGCAGTTCAGTGTGCGTTTCCATGAAAACTTTCAAAAACTCGCTGCACGCAAAACGTTATAAATTCGTGGTAGATACACATATAACATATACTGATAAAATTTTGTTTGGTAACTTGGAAAACTTCCCACTGTGTAGTTCTTGTGATTGCACATAGATAGCGCCACGCACTTAGCCACGATAACATCAGTCGTAAAACTTAATAGCCAGACTGTGTATAATTTAAGAAAAACTGTTTTATTTCTCTACTTGGAAGGAAATAGTATAGTCAATGGTTTGGGAAATGTTATTGCGATTTCAAAGCAATGCTTACAAAAACAATTTAATGTTATATTTCAGAGATACAAATGAAACGTGTGTTTTTTTAAACGTTCGAAATGTCTCTTTCTAATTGTTTTAATGTGACAGTGGCAGAAATTTCTACAGTTATATCCATCTTGAAACTGTCGCTTTAGAAATCCTCTCCATAATCCTCCCAGAGAGCTGCTGTCTAACTTTAACCAAAACAGAATCTATCGGAGACAAAATTTTTCCTTCAACTTCTGATTCCACAACTTTTTTAAAAGAAATATAATCGAAAGATTCAAATATATGAATATTTGATTTTCTCAATATATTTCACATTTTTTTATCTGCCTGCCCCTTGAAAAATAAATTTAATTTCGTTAATAAAATGAAATAATAAAATATTTTTTTCTAATAAGCCTTATACCTTACAAATTTCCCTGGCCAGCAATTCCTGCATTCAAAAAAGTTCCAACAGTTCCAGTTATAAATAAATAAATAGTAAGGAATTTTTATTTATTTTCTACTCAAAAAGTATTAAAAAATGCAGAAAAAAACTTTATTTTTAATTACTCAATTTAAAAGTTAATATCAAACTTAAAAAATAAATAAAAAGGTAGTGGCATTCTCATATTTTTCTTTAAATTAATTACATTTAATCTGATTACATCAAATATCAAATTAAGCCCTTCCCTTATTACTAAAAACGTGCTAAGTTTTATCAAAATCGGCCAAGTAGTTTTTGAGATATTTGAAAAAAAAAAACATTTTTTTTATTAATTGTGACACCCTGTATTTGGAAAATGAAGTTCATATGAACTTTTCTGTTTATTTTTGCGTTTGAGTTCTATCGCCTATTAAATTTTCCTGATTAAAACCCAAAACACCCTGTATAATAATAATAATAATAATAATAATAATAATAGTAATAATAATACAAACTTCCACAAGTTATTTCATCCTCCGAGATAACTCGTAAAGAAATATTTTGTACTTCTTTTTTGGGTAAAGATTATAAAATTATGTTATGTGTTAAATACGCAAATCTTTTGAAAAAAAAGTATTTTTCCTTGCCTGTTGTACATTTCTAAGATTTTTTTTTCAGTTTGAAGCCACTAGACATAGAATTCATGAAGCAGCTCCACAACAAGGTAAACATCGTTCCTGTGATTGCCAAGGCAGACGTCCTTACAAAGAAAGAAATGCTGAAACTGAAGAAAAAAGTCCTCGACGAGATCGCTGAACAAGGCATCCGGATCTACTCCTTGCCCGAGTGTGACTCTGACGAAGACGAGGAGTACAAAGAACAGGTAAAAACCGATCGGCAAAGAATTCACCACAAAAAACGATGCGGTCATTACCGAAATGGCGTTTTCAGGTGCGCCAACTGAAGCAAGCGGTGCCGTTCGCCGTTTGTGGAGCCAACACACTGTTGGAGGTCCGTGGCAGGAAAGTGAGGGGCCGCCTTTACCCCTGGGGGGTCGTCGAGGTGGAGAACCCCGAGCACTGCGACTTCATCAAGCTGCGCACGATGCTGATCACGCACATGCAGGATCTGCAGGAGATCACGCAGCAGGTGCACTACGAGAACTACAGGTCTGAGAGGCTGGCCAAGGGGGCGCCGCCACCTAAAAGGAATACGTAAGTATTTTTTTTCTCATGACTTGGAATTTATTATTCGAGAATAATTCCGTCTTGTTTAATTGAACGATATGACACACAAAAATTATTAAATACTTACCGCCCATAGACCCACAGAACTAAGAGAAATCTACTGCTTTTCAATATGGATGACTTGTTCAAGGTCACAATTCTTTTTTCTCCCCTTAAAACCTAAAAAAGCATGACTTGTTTTCAGTGTTAGACGGAGGATGTAAAAAACTTCACATATTTACTAAATAGTAATCGTCGGTAACAAGCAATGTGCAGCGACCTGATTTTAAATGTTTTCTTCTGCCATTTCAATGCATAACTTTTACAGAGGTAAATTTTTAGCAATAAGCTTTTACCGAAAATTGTATTCCTTCAAATATAAAACTGCAAGTTCATGAACGGCTTGTATTAAAATTTTATTTCATATGGTAAATATTTTAGGATCATAGACGATAAGTCTAACATAGTCAACGAGAAGGACAGGATCTTGCAGGAGAAGGAGGCGGAACTGAAACGGATGCAGGAGATGATCGCGGCGATGCAGGCCAAAATGCAGCAGACGCAATAATACCAGAGTATTTTTTATTTACAAGTTTGTGTTACATATCTCACGATGCCTATATTATATCTTTATTTTTGCTCAGATTATGTACTTTAATGTCTGATAGATACTTTACGATTACGCGAGAAAGAGAGATTTATGTATTTTTTATAGATAAGCAGCGACTGTGACGCATTCAAAATGAGCTGACAGTTTCGAATATTTCATTTCTTGGTACATATTTTTATGTAAATTTGATTTCGTTTGTTGATTTGGCGTGAATTTTTGTGGAATTTTGAATGTAGTCGTAATTTAAAGGCGTCCACTCTGGATCTTTCCATTTAGATTTCGTATCATGTGGACGTCTTTATTCTTGTGGCAATTGCATTGAAAAAATGCTAGGAAGACAAATTTTATTATTGATTTGTGTTTTTAGACAGCCTCCCATTTTTTTTTACGTATGATGTATTTTATATAATAAAATATAAATATTTTACATGTGTCTTCTTTCCATCGTTTAAAATATCAAAAAAATCCTCATAATTTAAAGTTGTATTACCACCAATAATTTAGTTCAAACCGTCTCGTAATTTTTATGTTTTATAAATTTTTTTTTAAAGAAAATTGCTTTTTATTAAAGAAACAACTGTGTGAAATACCTATTTCAAGAAATATTTATGTGACTTCTAATGAGCAGAAACTTCAGTAACTTGTGTTTTTAAAATATCATCATAAAATTTATCTGCAATGTTTAAAGTTACCAATATACTATTGAATATTAATTTTTAATCTATACACTTTTTTAAATAAATTTACTCATTATTTATTAAAAAAAAAGATGCTTGTAAAATACTGATTTCAAAAAAGTTTTATGCGGCCTCTAGTGCAGGGCATGCGAACTTGTATAATAATCATGATTCCGTGGCGGCCTTTTCAATAGATGGCGCACATGTACTATTGTGTAGGGCTCTATGTGCATAGATAAATGAGTCTACCTAATTTACCGGCGTGCTGTCTGTTGTCAGTTCCATTATCTTTCAAAATTTCAAATGTGTTTGAGATTGTAGTGGAAAGATTATCGTGGCGTATATTTTATGATTAAATAGTTTTTCCTGATTTCTAAGTTTAGTTTTTATTGTGATTTTATGGACTAGTATAATACCTAGTCCTAGTGTGTTTTTCAGTTTATATTAAGGTAAGAAGTAGGTTAGTAACTAATGCACTTGGTTGTGACTACTACTTACATAATAATATTAATTGTACAGTTTTATTCCTATTTCAGTTTTTATGATGGTTAAATTAAGTTACTGCGCTGTTGCTGGATGCAGAGATATGGTGTCAACAAGGCACCGATTTACGTATCCTAATTACAATAATAAGGATTTATAAAAATGGGTACAGGCATGGTGGTAATGAAAAATTATTTTCTCTTGCACATGAGCAAGTATATAGGACTAGCAGGGTGTGTCATCACTTTAGACCTGAAGATGGATCCACAAATATGTACTTGAAGAAAGGCTCCTATCCCATGCTATTCTTACCGTCCTCTGCTTCTACCTCAAGTGCACGTTCAGGTAAATACATTGGTATACTTTAACATTTCTAATTTGGCTCGTGAGATGTGCAAAACAAGAAAAGAGAAGAAGCTGTGTGTTACGAATAAAGGAGTAACATAAACATACAGCGAAGGTCAGGCATATCTAACGACAAGTTATATTTGTTGTTTTACATAATTTATTAAAAATGCACTTGCATATTATATACCTATAAAATGTTCTTTTGTATTTTAGAGGAAGTACTGGGAACTGAAACTGTTCGTGAACTTTCTACACCAGAACCTCGACCAGAACTTTTGTGTACTACTCTCAGTAAGTGTTTTTGTTTAAATATAATAATTGCATATCTGCATATAGTGTGAATATTATGAAAAAAGTTGTTTATTAGCCTTTTTGTACAATTCGTGTAGTTATAACATATTTATTCAACATCGCGAAGCGATAGGCTGTCTATCAGCATTTAATTCTGCCACGATAACATTCGAAAGAACTAAAGCTGTCGACTTGAAATTTCGTACAGGAGTGGAGACCCATAAATACTCCATTGGGATTGTTTTTAAGCAAAATCAGTTTAATAGAAAAGAGGATGAAAAATAAATTACGATTGTCTCGGAAATAGCCTTGTAATATATAATTTGTAGCGTTCCAAAATATGCTGCTTCCAATTCTAGTATTATTTTCACCCTAAAAATAAGGTAGTGAGTGGAAAGAATATGTAAAGTGGGAACGGGTAGTAAAAATGTTTTTTTTAATGTATTTTCAAATTTCAATAATAAAGAATTATTTTCCAAATTTTATTTGAAACGTGATGTGGAATTACTGTTCCCATTGGCAGCGGTTTTTTCTATTTAATAAAATAGGTTTAATACTTAGATAACATGATTTTTTACAGAACATTCACTTCCTTCCACTTCCACTTCATTATTGGCTGATGTTGGTGTATTTAGAGAAGTACAACTAACCCCTAAGGCTAGAAAACTGTACAGAAGGGCCACAGGCCTGTTAAAGACAATGAGAACACTAAAAAGTCATAGAGCAAAACATCCTAGGAAACGGCTATATGAACAATTTACAAAGGATGAATTTCTAGAACACGTAACTACTCCATTGCCAAACTCAGTTGCAACTTTTATACAGTGTCAAATAACCCAGAGTACTAGAAGGCGCCACGGACGAAGATATTCTATAGATCAAAAAGTTCTGGAATTGGTTTTACCAAAGCAGAGTGGCAGAGCATATAAAACTATACAAAAATTGTTTTATCTTCCATCCAGAAAAACGTTATCAACATTATTACATCATATTCCTATTGGTGCTGGTATTAACGATCCGATATTTGACAACTTGAAGGCAATTTCAGCCTCGACTTACTTTTTTCTACATGTTAATTTGTAATTCTACTTATATGATCACCTAAATAAACTCATATTACTTTATTAATTGGACTTCATGATTTTTTTTTATATGTGTAAATATAAATTGGTGACTTCTTTTTGTAGGTGCTTTGTTTATTTACTGATAATTGATTAATATATATTGTTTTGATTTTTAAACTTTAAAATACAATAATTATTTAGTGTTAACATCTAGGAAAACAAGTTTACAGATGATTGGACCAGAATAAAATTACTTTTATTTTACAGTTTTCTTGCCAATGTTTCGGTGACTGTTTCAAATCTATTTAAGAGCTAAAATACATAGGTAGTGGAAATATGTGTATATAAATATTTCTACTATGTATTGTAGCCCTGAAAAAGGTGACAAATACTCACTAAAACATTGACAGTAAAAACTGTGAACTAAAGAGTTATTTTATTCTGATCCAAGCTGTGAACTTGTTTTCCAACTGAAAAAATTCATAAAAATATAAATTATTTATACACATATCTCCCCCAATAACTTATTGTGACCCCTATCTCCCCTATGTCTCAAACTCGGGCGGACTTCTCGTCAGAGGGCGCCCCATATGGCATCAAGTGGTGTAATGGGAGTTGCCTATCTATCTCTTCTATTATCTATGCTCTAGTGAATAGGCAACGCAATAACTACAACTGTTTAAGTATTTACCACAGATCACAGAAACAATGTATTTACTCACTAGATGGCGCATCTTTAAATTTTTTGTGTTGTAATAGGTCCTATTCTTTTATTAATTTTTTGGATTTGAAGGAATTTATACAGCCAATCAAAGATAAGAATTTTTAAACAGGCCAATAATAATGCACGAATAGCATTCGTGGCATCTCTAAATTCTAACCATAGAAACTTGAATTAATTTTTCTATGATTCTAATCAAAGATAATAGAACACGGTCATAATTTGTGGAATTTTAAAAAAATTGTGTATTGTGTGTGTATGTGTGTGTATTTTCTTGTGACTGAACATGCAAATTGTGCCTGAAACAAGTTAGTTAGGATGCCACTATAGAAAAGGTAAGAATTCAAAACATTTTCTATTATAACCTATATTAAATTTAAAAACAAACATTAACATTTGGAATGTAATAAAATATCTTAAAATAGATATCACAATAATATACAGGCTGTCTACTATAAGAGGGCCACTCTTATGGATCTCGTTTATTATACGACGTACGTCAAAAATCTTTGTGTTTTTTTGTTACATATTTTGAGGCATTTATGCTCGTTAAAACAAATTTGAGATCCATGGCCATAGCCAACTTTGTGAGTAATCATAAAAAAACTGGAAAAGTACCGAAAGTTTAGGATCATCTAACTTTTTTTTTTTTTGAGAGATGGAGAAAACATCTTTTCAACAGATTGTGGCTACAAAAATTGCTTGTTTTTTCCTCTTTAATGCGATATACTACATGTTGCCCATATCTTTTATATTATATTTTTACAATTTTGATAAAAAAAAATATACACATTTTCGTGTTAACGTAGAAATTGTTGTACTTCTTTTAAGTAAAATATAGATTTTCTTTTCACATTATTATAATATTGGTTTTTTACTTTGGAGAAAACTGAACCTTCAGTATTATTCTTGCACAGACAAAGTAGTTTACACTAAATGTAGCACGCTGTGAAAACAATGTGTTATCCCAGTAAGATCATTATTTAACAAATTGATTATTGTTATAGTTTATACATAACTGTTGGTTTGAAAATTGTTAAAGTTAACTGTGATTTGAAAAACTATAATTTTGAATAATAATGATATTTTCACATATTGAGAAGTGTAATATGTTTGTATTGTACTATCAGTGCAATTCTATTCACACACTTGCGGAATGTAGACCTTCGCTAATAAAATTAGCTGTTGTTAATAAAATAGGTAATGTTAGCATATTTTTAAATTATGTAAATAGGAAAACTGAGCCAAACAGTGAGAGAATTAAATGAACTACAATTTAAAGAAGGATAGTGCAAGAAGGATATTAAAAAAAAAGGTTTCAAATATTATAAGGTGAAAAAAATACATCTCTTTGCCTGCTTTGATAACAGTTTCTTTTGTCCGCGTAGAGGGCGCAGCAAATTACATACGATACTTCAAAAATTTGTTTACACCAAATTTTATTAAAATAAGTTTTCTCCATCTCCGGGTTTTTTTATTATTACTTATAAAGTTGTCCATGGATCTCAAAATTGTTTTTACAACCATCCAGGCCTTAAAAAATGCAACAAAAAACACAGAGATTTTTGACATGCATCGTGTATTAAGTGAGATACATAGGAGTGGCCTTCTTATAGTAGACAGCCTGTATACTTATATAACTAAAACATTGCTATACAACATCAACGAATACAAATTTAACAGGTATGTAGTAAATAAAACAATGATTAATAATACGTAGGTACATCAACGCCTGTACCTATTTTTTTAACTGCCTAAACTTGTTGATTTAACAATAAAGGGCAAAGATAATGATATATTCTTTAATATATATATAACAGAAATATATGTAAATATATTAATTGAGTCTGTAACTACTTATAAGAAACTGCAATTTAACTATAACCAACATATGGGTATAACAAAAAAATAATATACAGTTGTATGCAGAAATAGTTCCTAAATGATCCACATTTTATTCTGCTAACTACTGTACAAATCAGAAGGTACTTAAATCTTTATTTAGACTTAGCCCAATGATACAGCCCGATATGTTTGCTCAATACATTCAACTTAAAGTTAAACTTAAATTTAACTTCATTTCTGAGTATTTCGAATTTAAGTCCCCGTAACACTATTTTTCGTAAAAAATTTTGACATGTACAACTAGAATTTAACAAGTCTGTAATATATTTAAGTTAAACTATTCAAATAATTTTATTTTAGTTACATTGAGTGATGCTACATCTAGTTTATATCACAGTTGTTGGAAAAATGTTGAGCTAAATCTAGATAAAAACTTGGAATATAGTATACAAAAGAATGGGAATGACTGGTAGGGGTGATATGTTGGTTGCTTTCCCGCAAAGTTTAATCTCACTTTCCTGTAATAAAAAGTGTATTTGATCCACATTTTTTTATATAATTCCTTGATATACTTACATTACTGTTGCTCTTGATGCAACTCATGTAGAGCCTTCGAGGGAAATCGTTATTCAGAGCCCGGTAGCAGGCCAATGACATGTTATAGTCGACTTGTAGGGGTTCGGGCAATGAGACCCTCATATTCTCGTTCTCTTTGCACAGGTTGTTGATAACCAGGAGGATCATGTTGCTGCCTGAGACTCTTTGGACCATATATGGCCTGAAAAATCATCATTTTATATGTTTTGAAAGCTGTGGCTGTGGTTACATATACAGAGTGAGACAAATTTAACAACGGACACTTGCACAATTTAAAAAAATTGCTATTTTTTGCTTTCTCAGCTAATGGAAATTTATAAGTAATGGAAGTAATATTTGTTGTTTAATGCAAAATGAAAAAAATTGAAAAATCTATATAACCTACCTAGTGCAATCCGCCATGGTCTTATTGTACCCACTGTTTGAAATATTTCTCTCAGTGTAGTGAACTAAAGAGTACAGCCATATTATGTGATCGCAAGGCTCGGGCTTGGTCTTTGGAATGACGTATCTGCAAAACAAAACATTTTTATCGCTATCTATCTTAAAATATTTCTATCTGTTTCAACATTCCTTCAGGTGTTCCACAGAGATCTATTTCGGGTCCCCACGCTTCGTTCAACTCGTATAACTTTACCTCTGTATAAAATCCTTTTCCCCGTAAGGCATATCGGCAGACTCGTCATCGTGTATCATATGGTCGTTTTCATATTGGTGGTCTTCGTCGTACATGTGGTCTCTACCGTGATGGTCGGGGTACATTCCAGGGTCAGAGGAAAAGGACTCGAAGTGGTTCCCCAGCACCGATTGAGCAAAAAAGAGCATAGTACCCGCGACCCAGTTGAGGATACTGGAGAGATGAATGATAGGCTAAAAAAACATAAAGAAAATGTTAGGCAGATGAAAGCTCTTAATATTTTAAATGCAGATTTAAAGTGGATGTCAATTCGACTTTAATAAATTAAATAAAATGGTCCACAAGTTATAAAATACACGTTATGAAAAGTTAATGCTGGTGATATTTGATTAAGATTGTCAATATTGTTCTATAAATTTAAATACATACATAAATTCTATAATTCCTTTAGTTAGTGTTTGAAACTTCTTAAATATTTCTAATATTGCCAGAATATTGCGTTATTTAAGGTCATGACAAAGAAGACATTTTTTTTGGCATTTATGTCCAAAGTACATAAGGTCGAAAATCGATCTAGTAAAAATTTTGGGAAATTCTTGGCGAGAATGTGCACTATGGGCCTATTATTTGGCGTATGTGACGTCACTACTAAAAAGATCTATTTTCTATATCGTGAATGTATCTGCGATTAAGATATATATACACATAAGATTCATCTTCTATTAGCAAACTTGAGTTCGTATAAATAAATTATTCTTGTTTTACACCTGCACTTAAAATATTTTTCAAAATATATTCTAAGAACACTTTTAAAATACGCTATAGAAGCATCTCTATAAACATCTCAAATAAGTATGTAGTTACTTTCGTCTGTACTGTTCAATATACCTACCTAATGTTTAAAATGACGATTTCTACCATTCTAATGTTTGTCCGCAGAAGGTGTATCATTGGAAGTGTGACTTTGTGTAACAAAAAAAATGATCAAAGCCAAAGCAGAAAAACGCAAGCAAATCAAGGTAAGTGGCTAATATCTAATAACAAACATTGCCTGCACACAACCAAAAGTGAAAAATATATATAATAAACGGACGAGACAACATAAGGACAAACTAATAGACGACTAAAACTAAAATTAACATTATCACGGATGCCTCCCAAGATATTTTACTCTGTCCGCATGCCAGTATGTCAGACTCCTAAAAAAAAAAAACAAGAGGGATCAAATGTGGAGAATAGTGAGAGTGCAGTGCAAAATTGCATGTCCATATCGTACTAAGTAATGGACACTAGTAAATTGCACCGCCGTACTTTAATTAGGTGGAATTAGCAGTGTCCCGCCTTTCTGTTTTACATACTCAAGAGATATTTCTTATTAACAGGGCGATTTATTGAAAATCAACAGTTTTTTAGAGGTAGATTAGACTACCATGTATAGAGCTACGAGTCATATCTGTAAGTACGAATGTGTTAGACCAGACTGTGGTGTGATGCAAAAGTGTGACAATGATCGCTTTTGCTCCACAAGCATATCGAGACACAATAATTACATAAATTTTAAAAATATGGTTTGAAATAGAAATAAGTCAACTTGTATAATCAAAGTAACCTTTTCTATGAAACTTTGACATTTCTTTTTGCAATTTTGGGTAATTTTGAGATGGGTATCAAGACGTATTTTAGATATGGTCTTGGCTAAATCGAGTTTCCTCGTGCTTAAAACAGAAAAGAGGTTTGGGGGAAAGAGCGATACCAACGTTCATCTCCTCTTTGTTAAAGCAATCCCCGAAGCATTTTCTGTACAAGTTTTGTTCGGCATTCAGACATTCCCAGCTAGTGTGGTACTCTATCTTGGTGTACTCCGGGTACCTCAAAATATAGACGGAATCGTTGACGGGGGGACTGAGAGAATCGTCAATGGCTACGAAGAGCAAGTTTGCGGAAAAGTTTACTTTTTCGTTTCTCACCAAACGCGTCGAGATGTAGCTAAAAATCAAAGGATTTTTAACCGTAAAAGTGCTTTTTGTTCCAAACGTAAAATATTTAATTTTTCATAATTTGTTTAAAATTTTTGGGAGGATTCTTAACTAATTTTTTTAATAGAGTCATTTCCATAAACAATTTTCTGTATCCTGTTGTACAGGAATTACAAAAAAGTAGGTATTAAAAAAAATTATGAGATTTTCCATTTTGCTTGACACATAGTGTCAAAAAGTTGAAATTTTGCAGAATTTTACCTTATGCTGACATGTCTACATGTCTACAAAAAGTTACAGTATTTCATAAATGAAATCCTAAGTGAAAATTTTGCAAAAGCGAAACAATAATAAAGGAATTTCTGATCTAAAAAATAATATCCTTCAACGTTTTTATTTTCTCTAATCTAATATAGCTAGATTAATGAGAATTATTTTTGTTTACCTAATCAATATTTGACATTTTTACATTTCTTTCTTTTTAACAGATGTATAAGTATTCTATTATTAGCTGATGATAATTACGTTATTTAACAACAATATATTAAGTACTTATATATTTTTGTACTGATTATATTTAAACATATAATTATTAGTATTTATTATGAATATTTATTACTAGCATTTTGCTAGATATTGCTAGCGTAATTCAGTGTAATTTTTTTCTCTAGAATTGAACACTATTCAACTTGGAAACTAGACTGCTTAGGATAGGATTTTTTTCTTTGAATTAACTGAGTAATCATCTCTTTATCATCGGAACGTAGTTAAGGACCACCCTGTAGAATAAAGTCAACAAATAGCGTAACTACTTTTTTGTCTATCTTTTTTACTGGAATTCCACAAAATTATTTATAAAGTATTTAACATGGGAAACGACTCCATTGCAATAAAATTGAATATTCACTACTCTTTCTAATAGCTACCAAGCTTGGGAAAAATGTCGCTGAAATACACAACTCAAGAATTGGTTTTTCAAAGCAAAGGTATACCCAGCATTAAGTTTCTTGGTGATCCCTTGGTCTTTCAAGAAAAAGAACACAATTTCATTGCATCTACACACAACTAGACATTTTGGCGCACGCTTGAGCAATGTCTATTTTATTTATACAACTTTCCACATCACAGCCAAGCTCCTGGTATGCTGGTTTTTCTAGATTATTAATAAAGAAAATAAAACTAATAAGTTATGTTACGTTCTTTTGTTGTAAAAATGTTCGAAAATTACCTAAATCGTGAAAATGATTCTGGCATTTTGTCACATAAGAAACGCGCAGAAATGCTAGGCGCTAGTTGCAATTCCGCCAAACTGCACAATGACGTTTTTACTCTATAGTACGATCGTATTCGATGCAAAGTAATAAATCATTGCCTATCAAGGGAATCAGTGCAACACATTTTATAGGGGGTTTTGGAAATTGAATAATTTCTTTATGCATTATGGATTAATAATATATATTTATGAAGGACAAAATGAAAAACAAAGGCATCTCCTTCGCACATTGGGCGGCAGGACAACAATACATTTATTACTCCCTTCATTATCCCTCATATGACTTGTGTCTTGTGTTTTTTGCGGCGGCGCGCGTGCCGGCCTGGCGTGGTCAGTTTCGTTTCGGTTGTATTGGTGCTGCGTGTTTCTCGCTCGCGATATTTGTGAGGTTACAACTGTTATAAGTGCAATTATATTTCTTTCGGGCTATATGTGTGTTTCGCGCTATTATTTGAGAATTTGTGAGTGAAATCATATTTCTTGTGCTCCGTAACAAAAGTGTTTTTAGTGTTTTATTTGTGTGCTGTGTGTGTGTTTCGGGCTATTGTTTGTGAATCGTGAATGCTATTATAATTTCTGTGCTAGTGAAGTGAAGTTTTTTGTATTATT
>NW_019417162.1:25877-27773 GCF_000390285.2 Anoplophora glabripennis | reverse complement strand
CAAGTCATATGAGGGATAATGAAGGGAGTAATAAATGTATTGTTGTCCTGCCGCCCAATGTGCGAAGGAGATGCCTTTGTTTTTCATTTTGTCCTTCATAAATATATAACTGTTAATCCATAATGCATAAAGAAATTATTCAATTTCCAAAACCCCCTATAAAATGTGTTGCACTGATTCCCTTGACAGGCAATGATTTATTACTTTGCATCGAATACGATCGTACTATAGGTATAAATCGAATAGCGTCAACGTTAATCATTGTTATTGTTTGCTAATTTACTATGTTTCAGTTTTGGTCTGTAGTTTTGGAGTGTCATAGGAGTTTTTCTTGGAGTTTCTTTACTGTTCTTCAAGTACTATAAAAATATTCAATCTATTATGTTCAGGAATATAGATAGATTCGCGCAGATGTTATTAAAATGATTAATAATTCAAATAACTAATATTAAGTTAGATGATGGGAATCAAATTAATATACTGATGACGTATTATCGCTACAGATGCTGCAACGTCAACAACTCAAGGTCATAGTTTGTAGGCAACCTGCTCTTGGCGATTTTGACTTTTACTGACCTCCTCTCTAGCGTGCAGTTGTCGTAGTTGAGGACGTACACGTGTATCTCGTGGTCGCAGGGCGCGTTTTTGTTTTTTTCGCGGAGGAGTTCGTGGAAAAGCTTGTATTTCTCCTCGAGCGCTGCGGCCGGTGAGGCGAAGTCCGCCCACGCGAACAGGTGATATATCCAATCGATAGCGTACACCAGCACCGCGAACGGCTACGAAATATAATAAAAAAAAGTGGTAAAAAGAAACATTCAAGCGAAGCGGGGCGTCTCTTTTTTCTCAACTAGTTAACCCTTTCAGAAGTTGTGCACGTGTTCCGAAATTAGCGTGTAATATTTTACCAGTGCCTTTCTACCACTACGAAAATAAGAGAAAAAATTGATACAAAAGGGAAGAAAAATTATAAATTTGTTTTTGTTCAAAGTAATACACGCAAAACAAACAATGAGACATTCGAAAACTTAAATACAATATTTGTACAAATTTTATATTTTTAAGCAATAACTCAACTAAACTTTTTAAATTTAGTATAGAAGCAATCGATACTAAAAAAAATATTATCGCCCAAAAAATGCACTTTCGTATGTAAGCTTGAATATTTTTTATTTCATAATAATTTAGAGATGAATATTTTTAAAACATTTTTAAAATGGGTAAAAATAAATACCACCTACTCTCTAGACATGTTTTAACCTTTAAAGGGCCGGCATTTTCCCTTCAAATTGAATATTTTTTTATGATTTATACAGGGTGATTCAGTCATAATGTCATTAATTTTAACCACGTATTCGGAAGGCTTAAGAAAGACAGAAAATAGGAAAAATAAATTTTTTACTCGACTTTTAAAAATGAAGGAAATCAACCCATAACTCCCGCTAATGGGCCGGCCACACATACAGGCTTTACCGCGCGCTTGCCTGCACAAACCAGTTTGTATCGGGAAGCCCGTACGTGTGGCCGGCAAAACGTTATCTCGCACAAACTGAAAAGCGCGGCTTGCGTAAACTTCGACTTGCTGAAGATTTTGTTTGTGCAAATTCGGTTTGCACGGTAAAATTTGAGCGTGTGGACGGCGCACGGTGTTCAGTTAAGAGAAATTGCGGCAGAAAACCTTAAATCTCTATATGATCTCCCTGTAGCCAAATATCTGAGAGTACCAACTCAATCTTTCATGAGGAGATATATACAGTGTGTTTCACTTAAAGTCGGGACACCTCCGTATTTAGGATGGCGTTGGCCGATTTCCAAAATTCTTTTTTTTATGTGGTAGTACTCACAAAGGCCTAATTTTTAATATTATATTTTTTGACATGTGATCTTTTCTACGGCCTA
>NW_019417162.1:0-25101 GCF_000390285.2 Anoplophora glabripennis | reverse complement strand
CCAGATGCCCGGATGCTCGGAAAATTTTGTAACGTAATGTCACGAACAAATCGTCAGCTGAAGCGAACAGCGTTGCCAAGTTCACATCATAATCTGTGTTCACATTTAATTAATCCGCTTTAGTATACGGATACATATGTATGAAACCAATAAAATGCAAGTAAATAAAGGATCATGCTGCATTTTATTATAACTAATTTTAATAATTGTATTAACTTAGTGCAAAATGTTTTAACAAGCCTTACTTCTCGAAGTCAACTTTCGTTAAAAGAAAATAAATAAAGCAGAGGTTTGTAGGCACACTGAATTTTATCAAATAAAAAAAAATCGGCACACTAAATACCCGAATATACAAAATACACTACACACGGTTACAAAACCATTACCTAACAGTTTAAAGCGTTTATTCAAATCTACCACCCTCCATATCTCCCGCATTTATCCCGCAAATGAGTTAACATAACACATTTTAAAAAGTTCAAGCTTTAGAAGCAGCTGATTTCCCCAATCGTCTTGAATTTTGCAATTGGTTCCTAAGTGCAGCAGAACTTTATTAACAAAGTGCTCTGGACGGATGAATGCTATTTTACTCGTGCTGGCATTTTAAACAGGTAAAAAACATAAGTATTGCTTTCTCAAAGACAATAAGTGCCTACCTAGGTTACACCAAAGTTTAGATTTACACTAAAGTTTACATTTATTATGTAAACTTTGGTTATACGCAATTGCATATTGAATAATAAACTGAAATACTAAAACTGTATTATTTAACATAATAAATTATAAAACGTGAAAACGTTAATAATATTAAAAATTATAAATTGTAATTAACCGTACATTCGAAAACAATCATCATCCCTATTCATTGGTGACACGATTTTCCTTTGATAAAAGACCGACAACTCTTTGCTCTACGTTGCATGGAATACGATCCTAGTAAAGTGCACACGTGCAAATTAGAAGGTTATTGACCTCGACACAGGTTGACCTAAGTCGGAAATACGTACCGNGTCTTTATATGAGGGAAAATATATAAATATGGCAACGTTGCATCTAGGGCACCTTGTTCACATCGTAGCCGTGCACAATATTGTGAACGTCAGCCGGTCAGTAACAGCCTGAAAAGGGGGTTAAATAATGATTTGAAAATATTTTTTTTCAGCTTAAATATGCATTTAATTTGTTTAATCACGCCATCGTGTTATACTCATTTTTCTCTATCTGCTCTTAAAATTAATGACATGACTGAATCACTATATGTATAAATAGCCAACACATCCGGTGAAGCTTCCGAGTATAAAATTTGACTCACCGCGATAGATAGTTCTATTTGTTTTTTTGAATTTGTTTGCTTTTTTAATTTTGTATTATTTTGTTTTGTTTTCCATTTTTATTATTTTTTATGCGTCTTCTTATTTTTATTTGAATAATCAAAAGATTGGACTACTGAACTTAGGAATAATACTCAGAATCGACAAAAATTTCATAACGCCCCACCCACCAGGGTCTTATGTACAGAATATAGCTCTTCTTGAACTACTACCATTATGTATAAATGTGACTCCTTTTGGGGACACTGCAGCTCTCTAAAGGTTAAGATGCCAAAAGAATATCATATCCACTATCCCTCTGTAAATGGGGATGGGGGATTTTGAAAAGAAAATTGTATAAGAAAAGTGTATCCACTTATTTTTTGAGGTTCTATCCCAATCATAGAGAGATAGTTTAAGAACATCATGTATAATATTTAAGTAGGCAAACAATACGGCCAGTGAAAAGGTTAGGGCGGATATTTTCAAGCTCATTCCATTTTTTTTTAGTTAAAAGGGCAACTTACGCACTTACGCAGAACATAGTGTTAAGAGTATAGTGTGTGTGTTGTTAGGAAAGAAATGTGTGAAGATAGAATTAATAAGAGTCATCTCAAATGATAAGGGTAAAATGTTTGAAAAATAATAATTACAGAGATGTTACAAATTATGTTCAGGCAAAACAATGATAGGAAAAACTGTTATAGGTGTATTTATACCGATCGAAATAACTCATTTAGAGGGAAAAAAAAAGAAAATTGTTACCTGGTCTTTTACAGGGGTTTATAATAAACGAAAATAAATAAATAAATAAATGCGTGAGCATGGGCGACGGAGGGTTGATTTGGGGGGTTGAAAAGTTATTATTAAAAATTGTATTATTGGGATTTCTGGCAAACAAAAAAGTGTTCAATACAGAAGTTGTAGATCACGCAAAAATCTACAACTTTTGTAGAGGTCACTTTTTAACATAACCTCAAAATTTCCGAGAAAAATGCGAAAAACAGGTTTTTTTCTGATTTTTCGTTTTTTATTTCTCATTTCCGCAAAAATAATTTAATTTTGACGAAACTTGGTGAAAGTATACTTTTCTGTGTCTTAAATAACCACAAATTTTTTTAGATCAAAAAAATTAAAAAGTTTCCGATATATGCATTTTTCCGATTTGAACCACTTTTTCTTCAAAGAAAAATTCTACTTAGAAAAATTATCGTATAGAGTTCTGCCGGTGATAATTTTTTTCATTTTGACATATACTTTTTGGTGAAATAAAAAAATCTGTAATCACAGTTCAAAAACATGCTCAAAAATGCAAAAAAAATGACAGCAATGAATTTTTCAGTAATTGTTGATAATTTGTTTTAATTTAAAAAAAAATCGAAAGACTGATTTACAAACACCATTCAATTGTACGGAAAAAATACAAAAAAAACTGTCTCATTGTTTGACCCAAAACTTTATTTTTGTACAGTATTGCTATAAACATAAGTCGTATAGTGAATAAATAAAATAAATAATTTTTTTCCCGTAGGATCGATTAGTGTACTTATTTTTTTTAAATTTTGTTGAATTCATAGATATACAGTGTGTTCAAGATAAGGATAGGATAGCATTAGGATCTAATAAACGGTAAGAGATACGATGTGGCTCAGATTAGAAAGATTGTGTTTTTTTATACCTAACAATATGCCGTTTAGAAAGTTTTAAAATTCCGGGTACTTCCGGAGATATCCGGAAAATCCCGAAATTTTGCAAAATTGTAAAATTTTTTATTTGAAAACGAATCTCAAATTATCCAGAGATAATTTATCATTTGTGCATTCGTAATGTAATTGTCGTTTGTGTAATTCGACTTAGATGTTTATAGCAATACTGTACAATAGCAATACTGTACAATAAAGTTTTGAGTCAAAAAATGACAGTTTTTTTTATTTTTTTTTTCCGTAGAATTGAATGGTGTAATCACTTTTTGATTTTTTTAAATTTAAACAAAAAAACAAAAAAAAAACAACAATAACTGAAAGACTCGTACAGATTTTTTTATTTCACCAAAAAGTAGGTATATGTTAAAACGAAAAAAAATATTACCAGCAGAGCTCTGTACGATGATTTTTTTAAGTAGAATTTTTCATTGAAAAAAAAGTGTTTCAGGCCGAAAAAATGAATATCAGAAACTTTCTGATTTTTTTATCTAAAAAAAATTGTGGTTATTTAAGACACAGAAAGGTATACTTTCACAGTTTCATTAAAATTAAATTATTTTTGCGGAAATAAGAAATAAAAAACGAAATATCAAAAAAAACAGTTTTTCGCATTTTCTCGGAAATTTTGAGGTTATGTTAAAAAGTGACCTCTACAGAAGTTGTAGATTTTTGCGTGATCTACAACTTCTGTATTGAATACTTTTTTGTTTGACGTCAACTTTCGCCAGTAATATAATTTTTAATAACTTTTCAACCCCCCAAATCAACCCTCCGCCGCCCCTGCCCACGCATTTATTTTTTTTAGGTTTATTATAAACCCTTTTACCATTTCCACTTATAAAAATCCAGGTAACAATTTTTTTTCTCCAAGTGTAATTTGTTGAACTAATTGTACATTTTCCGGTCTTGGCAAACTGATATTGATTAATCGATATATTTGAACTTCCTTCTTGGATGAATTTGAATATATTCTTATGAACAACAATTAATTGTATGACTATATTAGTTTTTTCTACCATCCTGTAGGCATATTGAATGGTATGAAATTTGGTAATATGTCACTTTTTTATTTTTGTCAACTTGAAAGATTTTTCAAAATTTGGAAAACTGACAGGCAATATATCGCATACCGATGGAAACTTCGCCGCCGGACTAGACGTGTCCTGCTTCTCGGGGCACAGTCCTTGGTAGTCGTACATCTTGGTGACCTTGTAAATACCCTCCTCCACCAGATAGCTCATAATATCCGACCGTATCTTCCCGAAAAAGTACCCAGTTTCCTGGAGGTGGTCGCTGATGATGACGAATCCATTGTCGTCTAGTAAGACGCAGTGTATTTCCTCAGACTCGCAGGTCCTCTTGCAGGCCATGTCACCACACTGAAAGAAAAACAGAGTTACCGAGACGTCCACGTTTTTCCGTGTCCGGTAATGGAGCTCGGTTATAGAATCAGAAGTGGGATGAACTTACGCTGGTTGTAATTTTCGTAAAAAGCGAATGCAGCGCGCTGTGGTAAAACTGGTAACCAACGACTGCTGCGGGTGCCTTCCTAGATGTTTCCTCTTTGAATATGGCATGGCTTACTGTGACTAAAATGTTGCTCTCGTTTCCTTTTGGAAAATTTGTAGAGGATTATTTAAAATTAGAAATTGGCTTATTTTCATATCAGAAATATCACTCACCAACTTCTTGAGGTACGGAGTAGACAAAGTTGCTGGGGTCGACGTAGTGGTGTTCGACCGCCCTTTTGTACCAAATCTCATCGATCGCCTTGTTGTGGAGGATTCGAAAATTACTGAAAATACATTTTTAACTCAATCGACTTAAGTTTTAATGCGTTGCTACTCACGGTTCGTCCTCGGGGTTCTCAATGTTTTGGGGGAAATTTTGCCACCTAGTTAGGCCACTGTGGGTCGCCATGAAGGCCACAACGATGCCGATTTTCCTAACAAGTTCGGCTCTGCTTGAAAAAGAATTGGTTTATTAACAAAACAGGAAAATATATTTGAAACATTGTAATTTGTATGAATTAGTTGGACAAATGGAAGTTCTGATTGAGGCGGACGAATATGTGTAGATGTTGTAAAAAATATTTAAAGAATTAAAATCTGCACCCTGTGGAAAAAAGAGATATCCTGAGCGGTCTGAAAATGGAAATGTATTTAAAGATCCTTTTTCTAAGCTGCGTGTTGGCATAAAATGGAATGTTACTTAAAAAAATGCAATATTCCTGGAAAAAATTGCTTTGTACAAAATTGCTATACAGTCTGTTTGATTATAAAGGCCCCGGTTACCCATTTTTGCACACCCTGTAAAGTATATACAAGGTGTTCCACCTAAGGTGATTCTTCTGTAACTCTGTAACTGTAAAATTTATAAAAAATGGTTTTAATAAAAGTTGTCTGGAATCATGTGGGCCATGTAAAGAAAATATTTTTAGCTTTACAGGGTGTTCCATTTCGCGTGGGCTCTACATAAGTTTGTTATTTTAAATGGAACACCATGTATATTATTGCGTTTTTGAATTTCTTGGTTAATATTAGGTTAGAGTTTATTAAATGTACATGGTGTTTAAAACTTACAGTTTTCCAGGTAATCAGTTGCTTTTTGAAAAAAATTACGATTTCAGCTCTCTAAATGACGCTAGATAGCGTCTAAACCGCAAAAGTTAAAAACCTGCAGTTTTTACAGTTCGTTTTGACATAAATTACTCTATCTTGTCATCTGCGAGCAAAACATGTATATTATTCAGACCCTAAAATACTGTGACCTACATTTAATAATCTTACTATAGTCTGTTTGGAAATGAAAGAGAGTAATAAAACCCCGAGATAAGAACCGGCCATGGGCGTGGTAATATTTCGTTTCAGGTAATTATCGGGTAACACTAATGCTAACAAAAATGACAGGGATTGGAAAATCGACTATCTACAGACTTTTAAAGGAAACAAAACTATGAACAAGATACTGTAAATCCCCCAAAATCATCTACAGGGAAGTCAAAAGTCGTTATAGATGATTTCTTCAAAAATGTCATTCGCAGAAAAGTACACTCATTTTATTTTATAAAAGAAATACCTACGCTAAACAAAATTTTAAGTGAACTTTCAGAGGACAACGATTTGCCAAAAATCAGTAGAAGCAAATTATGGGCCGTCTTACGAGAGTTGAATTTTTGCTGGGAAAAGCAGAATAGGAAGTCAGTTCTTATCGATAAAGATGAAATTATTTGTTGGCGAAGATCCTACTTAAGATCAATTAGAAAATTCCGTGACGAAGGGAGGAATATTTATTATCTAGACGAAACTTGGGTCAACGAGGGATATACTGTAACAAAAGTATGACAAGATAAAAATGTAAAAAGTTTTCGACAAGCATTTTTGGATGGACTTTCAACAGGGTTCAAGGCACCTTCAGGCAAAAGGCGAAGATTAATAGTGACACATATAGGTAGTGCCAGTGGTTTTGTAGATGGCGGTTTACTTTTATTTGAATCAAAAAATACAGGTGACTATCACGAAGACATGAACGCAGATGTTTTCGAAGAGTATTTTACACAGATGTTGGATCTTATTCCTCCGGGGTCTGTAATTGTCATGGATAATGCCAGTTACCATTCACGGCAGACCGAGCGGACGCCTACGACTGCTTGGAGGAAAGCCGATATAATTCAATGGTTATCCGGAAAAAAACATTTCTTTTGAAACAAATATGGTGAAAAAGAAACTTTTGACACTTGTCAATCTTAATAAAGATCAGAAAAAATATGTTATCGATGAAATGGCAACAAATCGCCAAATAACGGTACTACGGTTATCACTGTGAACTTAACCCAATCGAATTAGTCTGGGCGCAGGTAAAAGTAGATGTAGCGCGAAATAATACGACGTTTAAATTAAGTGACGTGAAAATTTTGTTAAAAAATTCCTTGGAACGAGTAACTGCAGATAACTGGCAAAGATGTACATCATGTACAAAAAGAAGAGGAAAAAATGTTGGAACTCGATAATTTAATTGACGTTACTGTGGAACCTATCGTTATCAATCTAAGAGACGAGGATAATTCATCAGAATATTCAGAGGATGAATTTTAATATACTACTTTTTTATTTTCTTTATTGTACATTTATACAACACTACATTTACTCACCATAATTTGAATTTTCAAAATACATATATTTTTGTGTGGAATAAAAGTCTATATTCATTAAATTTAAATAAATATTTTGATAATAATATTGAATAATTTTATTTGAATTACTAAAAACCCTCTTAACCTGGTTATGATGCTTAAAGTAGCCTCATGTTTTGAAATGCTGTTTTTATATTGTTTACTTGTAAGAGAAATGGACCGAGAAATTGAAACGGCATAGACAAAGACGGATTGTCGGGGATTAAATTTTAGCTACCTGCTACAATTTACTACAGTCCGATCGCACAAAGTTTTGTTAAAAGTACACCTCATCTATACCGATAAAACATAATATAAAAATATTGAATATAAGCACCAGTACTAAATTTATTTACGATTTGCATACATAATAAGCTTTTATTACTCTCTTTCATTTCTAAACAAACTATAGTTGAAAAACTTTTTTTTTCAAATGGAATGACCCTTATTAATTGTCATGGGTTAATGCAAAATTGAATGCCCTTTCGACTGATATAAGGTTGTCCATAGTTATCTTTAACAGTTTACCAGAAAAATCTGGTTCTTTTGTAAAGTCCGAAATAGTAGTTATGTAACAGAATGTTTTTCAACTCGTAAGATTATTAAATGTAGGTCCCAGTATTTCCGAGTCTAAATAACGTACACGTTTTGCTCACAGATGACAAGATAGAGTAATTTATGCCAAAACGAATTGTGAACACTGCAGGTTTCTAACTCTTATGGTTTAGGCGTTCTCTAGCTTCATTTAGAGAGCTGAAATCGTGATTTTTTTAAAAACAACTGATTTTCTCGAAAACGGTTAGTTTTAAACACCATGTACATTTAATAAACTCTACCTAATATTAACCAAGGAATTCTAAAATACAATAATATACAGGGTATTCCATTTAAAATAATAGAGTTATGTGGCGCCTACGCGAAATGGAACACCCTGTAAAGCTAAAAATATTTTCTTTATATGGCCGACATGATTCCGGGCAACTTTTATTAAAACCATTTTTTTAATAAATTTTACAGTTGCAGAGTTACAGAAGAATCCCTCTTAGCTGGAACACCCTGTATATTTTTAAAAGGGATATTATTTTCTTTATACTGACGCACAAATTTTTTTTTTCGTCACACTATATGAATGGTGACGTCATCGATATTTTCTTAAATGGAATTATAGGTATAATTTTTTTACATGTTTTGATAGATGTTTTTTATGCTCTTTCCAACCATATGAAATTTGTATGCCTTTGCATAACGAAATTTTTGAGAAAAAAAAACTTTCAGTCTTTGACTTTAGTTTACGGTGCTCAAAAACATCTTAAATCATTATGTAATTGACAAGCTTACTACAGTTATTTATTTATAAAATGAAGGTCGTGCTACGATATAAACATTTTTTTTTGCAATAACTAGGGGGTGTACCTTTACAATTCTATCAACTCTACAATTTTTTGGTGTAGCAATTCGGGGTAGGAAAGGAGCTTTAACTTTTTTCTTCTAAAATAGTTTGTCAACATTATTATTGCACAAAATAAGTTGTAAATGTAATACAAGTTCATAATTTGCATAAACATTAGTTCCTGTACTATTTTATGATTGTTTTTAAGCCTATGGTACGATTTTTCCTGTTTTAAATAATCAATATTTTATGCTGATAAGTCTGGCTGCTGGTATCAGCTTCACATAAAAATGCTCTAAATAATAAAGCTAATTGAAGATCGCATTTTCGATATGTTTGTCACTATGACATTCTTTTATATCGAACTCCTATAGTGTTAACATATTTCCCCCCCCCCATCAAGACACACACTTTTTTTTATTGAAAACAAACTGAATATACTGTACCTTGGTATCAAAGCCATCAATATAGACATGGGTCTTATTTTAAAAAAAGAAACTTATTAGACTATTTTCGGTTCAAATTAAATTCAGTCATAATTTGAAACAATGCTGAAACTTACCCGTTCTCTTCTTTAGTCGCAGTTGTTATATTTTGGTTGAACCAGGCAGTAATCTTGGCGTCCGCTACGACTTTACAGATCAATTTTCTGTCACCTGAAAATCAATTTGAGGTTAGTTTACAGCGTCGTCAATTGTATTGCTGCATTTGTAAAAGAAAATTAGAATTGGGCTTACATTCTTTTGTCCACTTCCATCCAGGTCCTTCCATCTTCCTCAAAAAATGCAAAAACTCTTCCTCGGGGTTCTCAAAGTATTCCCTGTCATCTAGGTAGCGACAATAATGCCTAAAATAGCGAAAAATTTGAATAGTTTTTAGTTTTTCATCTTTCATTACCGTTTCTGTCAAATCTAAATTTTGGTATTCCGCAAGGAACAACGTTAGGGCTCTAATCATTTCCTACAAACACACATCGCCATTTCGTACTCACCAGTCTGGGTGTATGGTCCAATTCCCGGTGAAGAACTGCGTGAGAGACCCTTTGATTTTATCATTAGACCTTATCCTGTGAATGTCATTCTCTACAGGGTGTTGCACCCTGTTGAAACCGTACTTGTGCGGCAATGCTATCACTAAACTAAACGGGGTGTCTTCTATGCCCATGTAAAAATAGTGCCTGGTCATCAATATTATCCTCCTCTAAAATAAAGATATTTTTTCGAAATGAATTTTATTTTATTTTATTTTTTTTCACTTACCATATCATCTATGTGAGACTTTACTCCGAGGGTGATATTTCCGGTTTCCTGCATTATAACTTTCCTTCTAAACTCCTTGACAACGTCGTCGAAGTCTCTAGGTTCATTTTCGTCGTCCAAAATCTCTACTTCTATCATATCAACTCTGTTATAGGCAGGTTTGAGAATTCCTTGGTACTAGTTACAAAAAAATAGTCATAAATATTTTTTTAAAATAAAGTAAGCATATTTTATTACCACAGGCCTCAGATCTGGATGTGTTAAGATGTACCCGTTATTAGTAACCAAAAATGCGTACCCATTCACCCCCAACTGAAAAAAAAATACTTTAATACCATTATTTAAACATATTTGGTAGTTCATACCGTGTAAGGCATCATCAGTCTTTGTATATATTCTATGGGGACATCCAAACCAGCCACACCCAATAAATTTGCCACCCTCTCCTGCAAAACAAGATAAAATATTATTCAGAGTGTAGTTTTGTCTTCATTTTTTTGTTTTATATGCGTAGGTACTTCTAAATCTAGCATCTACAATCTAAGAAGGTTCTTCTGTTGATAGAATCACTACTACACAGAAACTGGTCACAATCGCCTAAGGATGAACTATAGTTTGTAATCTATCAAAAGTAACGCTGGTCTAAAAATGAAACACTTGTCTAAATCGCTGGCCTAGGGCAAAACGCTGGTCTAATTTCACCAATGGTCTAAAAGTATCGTTCTAAGTACAAACGCTGATCTACCGTAGAGCGCGTAGTCTACAATTGTAACAAATTTTTAATTTGAGTGTACACGCTGGTCTACAGTAGAACGCTATTCTAAACCGTTGGCCTGGCACTAAATATTCACCAATGTCTAAAAAAGAATCTAAATACACACGCTGGTCTACAGTAGAGTGCGTAGCTCTAACAGATTACTCGACGGTCTAAATCGCTGGTCTAAAAAACAAATTTACGCTGACCTAAGAAAGTTTTATTTGGCTTTACCTCTCTGGTCACCGATATCCATATAGCTTCGTTGACTTGTATCTTTTCTGTTATGTTCTGAAGACATATCGTGTTACTATAGGTCTAATGGGGCACTGGACACATCAGAGTGTACCAGTGCGGTCGAGGGACTTACCTGTAGCGGTCGCTTGTCGTACACTGGCAGGGAGACGGACGTCATAAGGTGGTAGGTCTGGGTGTCCCCGTAGTTGTCTTGTTTCTGAAAAAAAGCAGTATTTACTAAATTTTCCACGGGTGTGAATACAGCAACGGTTTTTCAAATTATGATTTTCGTTCATGTGGTAATGCCTGTTAAAGTTTTCAACATTTATAGATTCAAATGACTCGAAAATCGGATTAATATACGGGGAATATATTTCCACTTCTCATACCTAAGGGTGGATGCCGCCCTTACGTGAATATTGTAAATTTATATATTATTTCATGATATCTGTGAAATTACTCTACGTGAATAGCTTAAATTATCCCCTTCTACAAAGTCCTGTATGTTTTTGTATATGCCCGGGCCGTATTAAGGGTGACAGCCACCCTTATGTATAAAAAATGCTTATCATGCATTACCACATAAACGAAAATCATAATCTGAAAAACCGTTGCTGGAAAACCGTTGCTATATTCACATCCGTAAATTTTCCTGTAAATTAAAAAACGTTTTTTTTTAACTGCTCAGAAAATCTTAAAGCAACACAGTACATATTAAAATGACACAGGATATGCATTAAAACTGTGCAGGACTAATTAAAACTACACAAGATTGATTAAAACTGCACAGGATTCATTAAAACTGCACAGGCTTCTAAAATGTACGTTTAAACTCACTGTTTTCTGTTGGTGAACGAACTTCTTGTCGATGGTGTCCGGCGAGAGCAGATGCCTTAATTTGCTGAATCCCAAGAATCTTTCTCTTTGTCTGTTCCTCTCGCGGTTAACCCACAACCAGTTGGTCAATTTGGGGTCGGTCACGTCCGCGTATACGGGACTCCAGGTGGCCTTTGGCTTCCTCGGTGCACTTAACACCATGGGACGAGCCATGACCGGGATGTAGTGTAAGACTTCTTCTCGGACTTCGGCGTAGGTGCTCAAGTGTACATAATAACCTAAAAAGATGTGCGAGATATCTGTAATAGCTATAATTGCAAGAGAAATAAACTATAAAAATAAGGTAAAGATTAAAAGAAAAACGAAAAATGGCTCGTGTCCACCGCTAAGTGTATGTATAATATACAGGGTGTAACTTTGAGTGGGGGTCATATTTATATAGACCTTTGACCTTTAGAAACATGAATCAATTGTTTATTTTTTCAAATTCCGTCCTGAACAATTGTTTTTTAACATTTTTTTTTTATTAATTTTTATACTCCGCCGCTGGACAATCTAGTGTGACCTCAAACAATGACACAACACCGCGCCTTAGTCGCGGCGTATGCACAATTAAGAACTGGGCATTGTTGTCAAATCTTATATTTAAAGGAAAGGTTATTATAAAACAAATTTCCACACCACTCGCCGTGAGGTACAGCTCTTTGGCGAGTTACTTTTGTTGAAAAATTAATTCCTTTAAATAACCTAGCAGAAAACTTCAGCAGCAATCAATAATAATAGATGAAATACTCGAAAATACATAAATAATCTATTTAGTGACCTGATTTTTTTAGTATGAAACTTAAAATTTTGTGGCTAATCTTCGAGTACTGGTATAGTCTTTCCGAAGTCAGTTGAACATGCAAAAAAACGCCAGGCAATAAAATTTAATGACTCATAGGCGTCCCTAAAAAAGTTTTCTGCTAAAGGTAAAAAATTATAATAATTTTGTATATAATGTGTAGAAAATTTCTATTATATGTTAATTTGGCCAACAACATATTTTAATTATTTATGTGCTCAAATAATTTTATTATATTGATGGTAAATAGAAGGTGCCTATAAAAAATTAAAATTACCTAAATCATACCAAATTCCGCATTGCTGCACTGCACTGGTGGGCAATTTGTCAACCACTTGTCAAAAGATGAGATTTATTATCCAGTAGCCCAATGCAGTTGTGTTTGATTTCGTTTGCCCGCGATCGCATTCTTCAACTGGGCGTATACATTTCTACCACCTCCATGTTTAGTTCGACCAGACTTGTAATATGGGAACAAGTTTTTCAAATATTTCAATGCTCAGTTACGTCAGCGACCGAACCTGGTACATACCGTCAACGTCTTAGTTCTTCAATTGATATCGGAAAGACTATACCAGAATCATCTTCCACGATTTAAAATTTCTCTTAAATGTTGAACCAATCATAAACATTTTCTTAATCGGTACTTATAAGTCGGAGTAATCTATCTGATACCGTCTTCTTTGCTCCTGACAAATAGGCTCTAACCATATCAACTCTTCTTGATTCGTGTACATACTTTTTCATAATATCATACACCTTGAAAAATTAAACCACAAAATTGCACTATACCGTCACTAACCAATGAAATAAATAACTTTATAAGATTATACACTTACACCACTCAAAGGCACTTTAAGAACACTGTCTCCTACAACGATAAAGTCGAAAACTAAACTAAAAATTTAACCAAATGAAACAATGAAGTATTCGGCTTGTTTTATACCAGGTGCGAAGATAGTCGGCGTATCCGCTTTCAAAGGCGCGATGCAACAGAACAGCGGGGGCTAACCTCTGTTGCACCTCGAAAACGTTCCGAACATAATGGAATTCTACTTAAATTTAAACTGTTCACGGTTTAATTTTGTTATTTTATTTATTTTGGATTAATTGATATGCACGGATTTGCTGCTGAGGTGGTTGAATAAGAAAAAGATTTGAAACATACTTTATTTCTGTACATACCAATTTTAATTATATTAAATCTACTGTACGTAGTGACAGTAGTATACGTCAGCTAAACTAGGTCAATGTTATTGACACTGAGATTCACAAGTTAAATACATACACTGCTTCAAAATAATAGTAGATTTAAGAAAATATATTTCATGCCAGTCAGATTAGCATTTTTATTTATTTATTATGTTTGTTTTTTAAAACAACAAAAAATAATTATTTTAAAACAATAATTTATTTACAATTAGTAACGTATCTACCTACCTATATTGGTTAATATTTAATAAATCATGTGAAAATGTGTTTTTTAATCCTCGGCGTTTCGTCCACATTAACATAAAAAAATATATGGTGACTTTAAAATAACACGTCGTTGTCATATTAAAGCAATCTGTTTTCACTAAAGTATTTTTCATTAGTTTCGCTGTCTAACAGTTGATTAAAAAAAAATTCACATTTATTTACATATCTGCGTACGCATATTAATTAATATTTAATAAATCATGTACAATTTTTTTAGAAATGATAAAATCAACAACAAAATTAAGGGTGAAAATTTTTTTAGTGATTTTTGAAAGGCTGTAATTTCGTGAATAATGGTCGTATCAAGAAAAAAAAAAGCGTCTTGAAGCTTGAATATTCTAGTTGAAAGTTTCCTTTCCTGAAAAATTTTATTCAGGAAAGGAAAACGGTTGTACCGATCGATATCAAACTTTACAGTTCTCATGGGCATGTATTGAGCTAAAAAAAACCTACAAACATTGGTACTTTTCGTAATATTTTCAAAGTAGTCGTTGATTTTCCAAAACAGCAGAAAAAGTCATTTTTTGCACGTTTTCAAATTAATACCGACTATAAAAAAAAATTCTCAAAGATACCAAAAGGCCCTTGAAGAGAATTGATTCAAGTTTCCAAAACCCATCTTTTACGTTTTAACCTTCCATTTTTCGGCTATATCTTGTTCTTTTTTCTGTAAACGATCTATTCACGGGTTTTCTGCATCATCTCACGTAATAAAGTACGTAGATAATGATGATTAAATTTTTAAAAACGAATTTTGTAAATCTCGGATTCGTGATCAGTGACCCCGAAAACCCCCGTATACCAAATTTGGCGCAAATGTGTTATTTTTTGAAAATTTGTTCGCTCGCCATCTTGAATTTTGCAAGATTGACCTCGAATTCGTGATCAGCGACCCCGAAAACCCCCTTATATCAAATTAGGCGCGAATGTATTATTTTTTGAAAATTTGGTTGGCCATCTTGGATCCACCATCTTGAATTTTGCAAAATTGACCTCGGATCCGTAATCAGCGACCCCGAAAACCCCCGTATTCCAAATTTGGCGCGAATCTGTTATTTCTTAAAAATTCGTGATACCTGACTTTAATTGACCTGTTTTTTGATGTTAGAAAACGAACCATCAATTCTGACCGCGGAATCATGTTCGGCCGGGTCTTAACCATATAAATGAACATTTGAATATAGAAAAAAATATTGTATTTTTCGTGCATTTTTGCCATTTTTGACTTGTTTTTTGAGAAAAAAAACTGACTTCACTTAATGTTACACCCTGTATATCTTAATCCATGCGTAAAGAGTTATCTTAATCCGATACCTTGATTGGCGCAGGCCATCCATTTCACGTCTCTGACGTCGGAAACTTCTCTACCAATGAGGTAAGTGAATACTCTGGCCTTGGCCTTCATATGATCAGACAAGTTACCCCAGTTGTATTTTTCGAAAATTTCTTTGTAATTGTATTGGACGCCGTCAGTCACCAACATGATGGCTTGGCTGCAGTTGGCTCCTGAAAAATAACAAACGGGTTGTCGAGTGAGAAGAACATTACCACCTAAACTACAAAACTTCACATTTAACGTACCATTGTGTAGTAGCCACACATAAGTTGTTTTTTTCAGTGTCTAATTGTAAATGATAGTATGGCATTTGCATTGTTGTTGGTTTGATTTAACAAATACAACAGCTGTTACAGATTAATTGCTTCATACGTGTGATACGTGTTTATTGTCTTGCATCTCAGTATGTATTGTGTGATAAAATATCAGTTCACTATTTCGGTCTCTCGAGAGATAAAGATACGTTGTGGTTTCGGTGTTCGCTAATTTTATGAAGTGACGTCATACGCGAACATTTAATGCCCTTAATCTGGATAGTAATAGACAGAGTTATCAAGGAATTTTACCTTTCTGATTCTCCCTGTATTCTTGAAGCAGCTCAAAAGCTGTTATGAGCGCCAGAGAGAAGTTAGCAATCTGTTCCGTCTTGAAGTTTGTCATGCTCTCTTTCAACACCCTAACATTAGCCAAATTTGCCTGTAAAAGAGACGGTACAATCGAGTGTAACAAGAAGATCTACCAACCTGGACCAATTTCTTGTCGAAACACTCCACCAAGGGATCTGTAGTGTTGCTGAAAGTGTATATGTTAACGTAATCGTTATTTCCTAAAGTGTCTAATATGTTATGGACCACATGTCTAGCTATCTCTCTCCTCATCCCTGTCATGGACCCAGATCTGTCGACTAGGATGACGACGTCCTTCGGTGAAGCCGCCGCTTCGATGTACCAGGATCTTGTCCGGCAATCGAATAGATCTATGGGTTCCTGGGACCAAATCATGGCTGAAAATCCATGTCGTTAACGGGAAAATAAATGGGATTTGGTAACGTACCTGGAAATTGTCTCATGAACCCTGTGGAACTACAAAAATACTGCCATGACAGTGTTGGGTCATTGTTGTAGTTGTTTTTGAAGAAGTGGTCTAATTTTTCCGACCAGTATATGCCAAATATGACGTCTGTCGCTAAAAGATGCAAAACATGGTTATATTTACACTAATTTGTTACCTTCCAAGGGTGCTTACATCTTTCGTAAACGTTACTAGGCACGTGGACGGCACTGTAGTTGGTATTCACGGGAATATTATAAAATTGTCTGTTTCTGTACAAAGGCAACTTTGATTTGTCCTGCTTCTTCGTCTCCCTGGCTTGCGGATCTTTTTTCGTTCCATCGCTGACCTGGAACCAGAAATATTACCTCAAGGAACTGTTACCGAGCCCTTGCTGCATTTTTAAGTATTAAAACGACTTTCATTTACCTCTGGTGGTTCTTCGGATTTTTCTTCTTTCGCGGAACTGTCCTCGGGTGAATCCTGATTCTGATCCTGGTCCTGTTGGTATCCGTCTACTTCCTCGGGTTGGACCATCGCCTGGTACTGACCTCCTAGGTGGTTCGCGGATATGAAGGAGTCGTCGTAGCGGAGTTCTTGAGGTTCTAGATCTGATTCCTTTACAAAACAAATATGTATCTTTGCTCTGTGCAGGTTTGGCGATACTTACCTTCGTAGTTTCTTCAGTGGAGGTGTTTTCCAGAGAATTTTTCAGGTTTTTGGCGTTGTAGAATTGAAAGTCGTCTGTGACTTTGCTTTCTTTCTCGTCCTGAGCCGATTCTTCTGCTTCGTGGGCGATTCTCTGATAAAAAAAGTTTAGGTTACTTTCGATCGAAGATAACGTCGTATTCTCACCTTGACTATCTCTATTTTCTGTTTCATCATGTTGGAAATGTTTTCGTGTATATTCCTCAAAAGGGCATCCCCCTTCTCAACTATAACGGTGGTGTCTTTATAGCTCTAAAAAATTATAATATATTTTTTTTCTAGAGATACTCATTACCGAGCCCATTACTTACATCTTTGACCTTAGTTTTCCTAGTAACCAATTCGCCGAAATGCCAAAGCTCTCCTCCCAATTTTTGGGCCCAGTTCCTAACTCTAAAACAAAAGTGGTGCGATTTGTTTTTCTCTGTTAATGTCATCTCAAAAAATTTGTGTCGTTGGTTAGGATAATGATGTATATAGGGTCATACTTTTAGGCTGGCTTCCTTGGATGAAAATAAGGTGACTTAAATCAATTTACTTTAGTATAGTCTTTCCGAAGTCAGTTGAACATGTATAAAAACTCCTAGCAATACAATTTAATGAGTTTCATAAGCGTCCCTTAAAAAGTTTTTTGTTAAAGATAGAAAATAATAATTTATATATAGTGTGTAGAAAATTTCTATTGCATGTTCATTTGGCTAACAACATAAACTAGTGGAAAAAATTAAGGGATCAAATAAA
This sequence comes from Anoplophora glabripennis, assembly GCF_000390285.2. NCBI lineage: Eukaryota > Metazoa > Arthropoda > Insecta > Coleoptera > Cerambycidae > Anoplophora > Anoplophora glabripennis. The sequence continues at coordinate 7,282 of NW_019417162.1, read as the reverse complement.
AAATCTTAATTTTTGGCGATTTTTCAAATGGCTGTATCTTTCATAAAAATGGTCGTATTGGAGTAAAAGAAAGCAATTTGGAGTTTGAAGTTTCTAATTTTTGGATCTTGCAAAAAATTTTTTTTCAAGTAACACGTATCGCGCAGTCTTAATGAATCATCGAAAAAAATTTTTTCGAAATTTTTTTCGATCTTATTTTTGGTGTACGGACTTGAAAAAAATGTTTCCAACTTAACCACCTTATGGATTAGATAGGTTGTTCATTTAGCTTCAATTTCTTTTTTTTTTTTTTTAATCTCGATACGACCATTTCTCGCTGTGCTATCGGACTTTGAATGTTGTCTTTGTTCATCGATATCTCAGAAACCAATGGTTACACAGAAAATCGACGGTGGGTTTCAGAAACTTGAATGAATTCTCTACAAGGTCCTGGCACGGTTTTTTAGAAAAAAAAAATTATCCTTATCATGACTGAAAAATCGTAAAAAATAGGACTTTTAGGGGTCTTCTAGAAAATCACGTGCCACATTCAGAATATTGGGAAACTGACTAATGTTAAGTGTGCCTTTTTTTGTTTCATTCGATTGAATTTTTTAAAAAATTAAAGAATCACGTTTTTTTGCCTTTAAATGCTCATAATCTGTAAAAAAATGAAAAAAACATTTTTTTCCTGATTTTTTTTACATTCTTATTGCAGAAAGCGTTCGAAATTTTGAAAAAAAAACATTTTTTTTTAAACCGTGCCAGGACCTTGTAGAGAATTCATTCAAGTTTCTGAAACCCACCGTCGATTTTCTGTGCAACCATTGGTTTCTGAGATATCGATGAGCAAAGAGAAAATGATTTCATTCAAAGTCCGATAGCTCATCGGGAAATGGTCGTATCGAGACCAAAAAAAAAAAGAAATTGAAGCTAAATGAACAACCTATCTGATCCATAAGGTGGTTAAGTTGGAACATTTTTTTTCAAGTCCGTACACCAAAAATGAAATCGAAAAAAGTTTCGAAAAATTTTTTTTCATGATACTCATTAAGATTGCGCGATACGTGTTACTTGAAACTTTTTTTTGTAAGATCCAAAAATTAGAAACATCAAGCCTCAAATTGCCTTTTTTACTCCAATACGACCATTTTTATCAAAGATACAGCCAAAAATCGCCGAAAATTAAATTTTTTTTTTATTCCTTAATTTTTTTCACTAGTGTATTTTAATTATTTATGTCCTCTAACAAATTTATTATATTGATGGTAAATTTTGGTTATGACAAATCAAAAAACATATACATTACATATCATTAAAATATATTACTGCACTGCACTGCTAGGCAATTTGGCAAGAACTGAAATTTATGGCTAGTAGCCCGGTGCGACTGTGTTTGTACGCCGTTTGCTCGCGCGCATTCTTCTACTGGGCGTATACATTTCTACCACCTCCACGTTTAGTTCGACCAGACCTGTATATAGATATGGCTAAAAAGTAAAAAACTTTCCAGGTTGCAAATTTGAAATTAAAAAAAAAATGATAGATTTCAATGTATTATTATGAAATCTACCATGAAAAAAATCAGTGCGATTGTGGAATATGCTCGGGATCGTCCAGACCAATAATTAGTTAATTTGTTTATAAGGCCATAACTTTTAAATTATTCAACATTTCGTGTGAGTTATTAGACAGTGATAAGGAATGTGAGGATGCGTTGCCAAAACGTTCTGGTAATAATAACGCAGTTTATAAATGTTTAATTCAAAGGTCATAAATAAACTTCTTCTGTTTATAACATTTGATCTAATCAATATTTTTTGACGCTCGAGGGCTAGTTTTGTAAGTCTTTTGAAGACGAAAAAAAAAAGTTTTCTCTGGGAAATGAACGAAAAACGTGAATTTACCTAAAAATTATACAGTTAACCAGCCTGTAAACAATCTTCCCCTCATTTTTATGACTGTGGAAACTAATATGTTAATGTACATAATAGTTAGCATCTTTATTGATAAATTCAGCTTGTCGAAATAAATAGTCGCGAAATGGTCATTTCCCAGCTCTTTTTCCTGGCCTATTAGTTTCCTATATCTTTGTACAACGATATGTAAATTCTAAAGTATCTCTCCTCTATTTAAAGACGGTACGTTGATATAAAAATGAGTCTATTCCTGTTCTTTCTAATGTGAAATATAGGCAACTCCAACACCCGATTCCTAGTCTTAACGACTTGTATTTCATAGAACCCAAATATGTTTCAGCAAGCGATATATAAATACTCGGTGAGAAATTTTACCGCTAAGCAATGATTTTTATTGCCGTTTCAAACACGCTTGGATGTTAGCTGTTAATTCGTCAGGTCCCTGGCAATAGATATGCTCTTGTATACGTTTCGCTGACTGTGTAATTGATTTCTGTATACGAATTTCCTTTCAAACAATTCGGGAAATGAGACAATTGTTGATATTTTGGATTCCGCGCAAATACCATTCCGACTCGTTTCGGCAATTAAAATTTGGATCGATATTAACGACAAGCGGTACCGGCGTAACATAGACCGCGCGTAAAGCGTTCTCCCATACAGCAAATAATATTTTACAAATGTTATTTGTCAAATGTTTCCTAAACTAAACGTTTTAGAAATGTTTTTAAATCGTTGCTGAGGCCACAGAAGCAACATTCTGAAAACGGTAACAGATGGTTCAGATTTGATTAAAATAAATATTTTCTAAATATTTCTCAATATTTAAATAAATATGTGCTTAAACTTTAATTTAGTATATTGACAGTGTTTCATTAAATATTATTAAAATGTTTTGAAACATGTACAAGAGCATTATTTTAATAAACAAACAAAAAAACTGTAATACTTAAAAATTAAAGGATGAAGAAAACCCCAAATTTTTAGGTGATTTTCAAAAGGCTGTAACTTGGCGAAAAATGGTAGAGCAATAAAAAAAGCAATTTAAAGCTAGTTTTTTAGTTTCAGGATCTGAAAGTAAAATATTTTTATCCTTGATCACCATCATAGGAAATCCATCGAATCGAATTTCAAAATTTTTGCTTCTTTTTCGAAAGGTACACGGCTTCAATCCTTGTCACCTCACCTGCGGAATTTCTGTGCTGAATGAAAATGTTGGTAATTCGCAAGGACATTTAAATAAAGATGTCCTTGGTAATTCAGTTTTACATATCAAAAACTCAAGCATGTGAATGGTACGAAGCATTCAAACATGGTCGAGAGGTGGTTGATATTTGCCACGTTTTTGTCGTCCTTCAACGTCTTCAACTTAAGAAAACATCGATAAATTGAAATAACCTTGCTTGCAAACCGTCATTATAGTTCCAGAGAGCTGGCATATGAACTACATACAGGGTGGGTCACTCGGTGGTCCATTAGTGTGAGAAAGTAAAATAACTCCCTTGTTATTCGTAATACAGAAAAAAAGTTTATATAAAAGATGTACAGAATCAAAAAAACTGAAGGCCAAAATTAATTTGAAATATACAGGGTGACTAGTAAAAACGGGACACGCCAAATATTACATTTTTTAAATGGAACACCCTGTACTTTTTTAAACATATGGATTTCTGAGAAAATTCTATATATGGCAATATAAACAGTTTAATATTTTAGTGCGGGGTTGCCATGTTATGTGGAAAATTCTTTGAATTTTGGAAAAAACATGACCTCGAAGTAGTTGTATTAACTCAACTACTAACACTTGGAGCAAAAATATTTAACAGAGTTATAGACAAATGTTATGCAAAGGCTCCTATATTAGCTAATATCGCTGTCTTATAAAGAGTATTTTTTATAATAGGATCATTTTAAGAAAATTCAAACTTGATTTTCTAAACTTTTCAAATGGAACACCCTGTATTTTATTGTTCTGTTTTATTCACATATTACTCCACTTCAACTTTTATTAAGTATCTGCTACACCTTAAGTTGTTAGTTTTTAAGATATGGCAACATTTCTGGAAAAACCTAATTTTTATTTTCGGTCGCACGAAATGGCTTTGGAAAAAACTGTCACTTTGTGTCAACGTGTCAGTTCATAATTTATCATTTCATTTTGAGTTAATTTTATTAGTTAATATTTATTTGTGGTATTCTATAAAATAATAAAAATTAAGTTCTTTGGGAAATGTTGCTCGGTATATCTTAAAAATTAACAATTTTAGATATAGAACATGCTTAATAAATGTTGAAGTGGACCGATATGTGAATAAAATAGAACAATAAAATACAGGGTGTTCCATTTGAAAAATTTTAGAAAATCAAGATAAACTTTCCAAAAATAATTGTATTATAAAAAATGCCCTGTATAAAGTATAGATATTAGCTGATGTAGGAGTCTTTGCCTAACATTTGCCTATAACTCTGTCAAATATTTTTGCTCCAAGTGTTAGTAGTTGAAAGTTAATATAACTTCTTCATGGTCATGTTTTTTCCAAAATTCGAAGAATTTTCTACATAACTTGGCAACCCCGCGCTAAAATGATAAACTGTTTATATTGCCGTATATAGAATATTCTCGGAAATCCATATGTTAAAAAAAATTTAATATTTGGCTGTCCCGTTTTTACTCATCACCCCGTATGTATCAAATTAATTTTGTAGTTTAGGTTTCTTGATTCTGTATAACTTTTATATAATCTTTTTTTCTGTATTATGAGTTATTTTATTTTCTCATACTAATGGCCCACCCTGTATATCTCACGAATCAGTTCGCAACATTTTAGTTGATGTTTCGGGTATGAAACGCGTCGCAGCACGGTTGGTTCCAAAAGACATGCTTGAAAAATTTAATTTGGACCTAATGAGCCAAAACTAAAAAAAGCACGGCAGTCGATCAAAAATTGAAGTCATGTTGACTGTTTTCACACAGAATTCCTTCCAAATGGAGAAACAGTCAACAAAGAATATTATCTGGGCATTATGAAGCGTTTAAGAGAGAGTATCCTCCGCAAAAGACTAGATTTATGGAAGGAGAATTCTTGGATTTGGCACCACGATAACGCATCATCACACAAAGCAAAAATTGTGAATGAATTATTGACTAAAAACTCAACTAATGTCGTCGAGCAGCCAACAGATTTGCCGGATATGGTTTCTGCTAACTTTTTCCTCTCCCAAACTCAAACTATCACTTCGTGGAACATATTTCGAGTTAATGGAAGCCATAAAACAAAAATCGCTGAAGGAGCTGAAGTCCATACCGGAATGTGCATTTACAAAGTGCTTTGACGATTGGTTCGTTCATTGAATAAAGTGTATTGCATCAAATGGAGTCTATTTTGAAGGAAGCTGAGAGTTGCTTTCGCTGTACAGCAAGAATAAAACGCTCTCAACGGTAATAATAAAGAATTTTATTGAAAACTAATGTATAGAAAACTTGTATAGGAAAAAACGTGTTGACGGGATGAGTGTTCGTTGGAGAGTCTCTGTGTGTTGAGTCGGTCGTAAGTATATGAGTACGCATCTGGTGGCCGGCGCCAGTAGACCCTTCTTGGAACGCTGGCGGCGTCCTGCTGGCGCTCTTGACGTAATGCTTAAAAATGGGTCACTTGCGAACATGTGTACCCACAAGGCAAAATAAATTTTGATGATTAATTAATATACAGTGTGTCCCGGGATGGGGTACCGCACATAAACTTTTTTATTGTTGATTTTTCGAGAAAAAGTTATTCTTGATAAAAAGTTTTGCTTATCTTGGGAAGTCATGGGCAGTAATCAAATATGTAATACAACATACAGGGCGTATAAAAAATGTGAAAGTTTCCCTAAGTAAAGTGCTTTTAATTTTTGTTTTCGTTAAAAACTGTGTTCGACAAACTTGTTCGAGAACTCAAGAAATGCTTAAATAGGTATGGGGTTTAGTCAGAAAATAACAATAATCACATTTTGCATATAAAAAGACGCCGCAATTTTTAACTATCTTACATATCACATAATTACGATGGATATTGCTTTACCAATGTCAAAGTCAACATATTTATTTTTATTAACTGCTCGCCGAATAATTTTTATTAATAATGCTGAACTTGGAACAACGAATTTATGTGGTGAAATGTTATGAATCGGTAATGTTTCATATCGATATGCAATACAAATTTTTATTGAAAAGTATCCAAATGTAGGTAACTGTAACTCCTAGAGCAGTTCGCAGGCTAATTTAAAAAACTCGATACCACTGGTGATGTAAAGAATATTAAAAAGAAAGAATACAATGATAACGATGCTGCTTTTGTAGTAATTATGGACTCTGTACAAGACAGTCCAAAGATGTCACTCAGGAAAAGGTAAGAAAACATAGATATTAGCAGATCTCGTATTCAAAGAATTTTAGTATACAACAAAATCTATCCATTGAAACCAATGTTTATTCATAAATTACTTAATAGAGATTATGCTCTGATTGAAAACAGATTTTTTCATCGCAATATTTTATTTACTGACAAATCAACATTCACAATTAATGACGTGGTTTCCTCAGAAAATTGTAGATAGTGGGCTAAAGATAATCCAAATTTTCGAATGATAACTAATAGTTAAATATTTAAAAAAGTAAATGTCTCGTGTGGCATAATGTGTCGTAAAATAATTGGTCCTTACTATTTGGAAGAAAATCTTAATCAAAATTCGTATTTGAAAATTCTCAGTAGTTTTGTTTTGGCAGAAATAGATAGGGAAAATTTAGAGTTTAGAGTTTAGAAGCAAACTAATATTTCAACAATACGGATGCCCTGCACATTCCACATTTATAGTAAGAAACTGGCTTGACGTTCACTTCCCGAACAAGTGGATCGCACGCTATGGACCAATACCTTGGCCTGCACGGGCACCCGACTTGTCCCCATTAGAATTTCTTATGGAGATACCTAAAGCAAAAGTGTATTCAAACGATTTTGATGATAACATTGATCACATCAATATACTTTTCACATACATCCCTTACAAGTTCTGTTAAATGATTACAATTGTTAGGGAAATTATCAAATTGATGTTCATGCAAATTTTCAAATATGTTCACATTCAAAAAGTTTTTTAATAGATGATACACAATTTTAGTTTTCTGTAGCTTGGGTGTAGGCTGATGTTTTTATAGTTATTAAAAATTATATATACAGGGTGGTCGCGACGTAATGGGCCAAAATTCATGGGTAGATTCCCCAAGTAAAAATATTGCGATTTAGCCGAACTTACCTTAGTCCAAAAGTTGATAGTTAAAGAGATACAGGGTGTTCAATGTAAAATATTATTTCAGTTTTTTTAATTTATTCCTTAACAAATGCAAA